>NW_022143577.1:0-5000 GCF_007565055.1 Rhinopithecus roxellana
CAGGAGGCAGGCTGCGGGGGGGGCGGGGGCCGTGGCATGTCCCGGGCGGTGGGCGGGGCCGAACCCTGACACTCACCCTCACCATAACCCTAACCCTAACCCTAACCCTAACCCTAACACTAACCCTAACCCTAACCCTAACCCTAACACTAACCCTAACCCTAACCCTAACCCTAACCCAAACCCTATGCCGCCAGGGGGCGTTTCCGGGCGGCCGAGGGCGAAAAATGGCGCTGGGCGCGGGCCTAGCGGCCGCCGGGAACCGCTTCGCGGAAGGTAAGTCGCGCGCCGCCGGCCGGGGCCCCCGCCCGCCGGGGGGGCGTGGCCAGGAGGCGGCTGGGGGCGGGACGGGGGCGTGGCATGTCCCGGGCGGTGGGCGGGGCCGAACCCTGACACTCACCCTAACCCTAAACCCTAACCCTAACCCTAACCCTAACACTAACCCTAACCCTAACCCTAACCCTAACCCTAACCCTAACCTAACCCCCGCCCGCCGGGGGGGCGTGGCCAGGAGCGGCTGGGGGCGGGGCGGGGGCGTGGGCATGTCCTGCGGTGGGCGGGGCCGAACCCTGACACTCTCACCATAACCCTAACCCTACCTAACCTAACCCTAACACTAACCTAACCCTAACCCTAACCCTAACACTAAACCCTAACCCTAACCTAACCCTAACCCAAACCCTATGCCGCCAGGGGCGTTTCCGGGCGGCCCGAGGGCGAAAAAATGGCGCTGGCGCGCGGCCTAGCGGCCGCCGGGAACCGCTTCGCGGAAGGTAAGTCGCGCGCCGCCGGCCGGGGCCCCCGCCCGCCGGGGGGGTGGCCAGGAGCGGCTGGGGGCGGGACGGGGGCGTGGCATGTCCCGGGCGGTGGGCGGGGCCGAACCCTGACACCCTAACCCTAACCCTAACCCTAACCCTAACCCTAACCCTAACACTAACCCTAACCCTAACCCTACCCTAACCCTAACCCTAACCCAAACCCTATGCCGCCAGGGGGCGTTTCCGAGGGCCCGAGGGCGAAAAAATGGCGCTGGGCGCGGGCCTAGCGGCCGCCGGGAACCGCTTCGCGGAAGGTAAGTGCGCGCCGCCGGCCGGGCCCCGCCCGCCGGGGGGGCGTGGCCAGGAGGCGGCTGGGGGCGGACGGGGGCGTGGCATGTCCCGGCGGTGGGCGGGGCCGAACCCTGACACTCACCCTAACCCTAACCCTAACCCTAACCCTAACCCTAACACTACCTAACCCTAACCCTAACCCTAACCCAAACCTATGCCGCCAGGGGCGTTTCCGCGGCCCGAGGGCGAAAAATGGCGCTGGGCGCGGCCTAGCGGCCGCCGGGAACCGCTTCGCGGAAGGTAAGTCGCGCGCCGCCGGCCGGGGCCCCCGCCCGCCGGGGGGCGTGGCCAGGAGGCGCTGGGGGCGGGACGGGGGCGTGGCATGTCCGGGCGGTGGGCGGGGCCGAACCCTGACACCCTAACCCTAACCCTAACCCTAACCCTAACCCTAACAACCTAACCCTAACCCTAACCCTAACCCTAACCCAAACCCTATGCCGCCAGGGGGCGTTTCCGGGCGGCCCGAGGGCGAAAAAATGGCGCTGGGCGCGGGCCTAGCGGCCGCCGGGAACCGCTTCGCGGAAGGTAAGTCGCGCGCCGCCGGCCGGGGCCCCCGCCCGCCGGGGGGGCGTGGCCAGGAGGCGGCTGGGGGCGGGACGGGGCGTGGCATGTCCCGGGCGGTGGGCGGGGCCGAACCCTGACACTCACCCTAACCCTAACCCTAACCCTAACACCATAACCCTAACCCTACCCTAACCCAAACCCTATGCCGCCAGGGGCGTTTCCGAGCGGCCCGAGGGCGAAAAATGGCGCTGGGCGCGGGCCTAGCGGCCGCCGGGAACCGCTTCGCGGAAGGTAAGTCGCGCGCCGCCGGCCGGGGCCCCCGCCCCCGGGGGGGCGTGGCCAGAGGCGGCTGGGGGGGCGGGGGCGTGGCATGTCCCGGCGGTGGGCGGGGCCGAACCCTGACACTCACCCTAACCCAAACCCTAACCCTAACCCTAACCCTAACACTAACCCTAACCCTAACCCTAACCCTAACCTAACCCTAACCCCCCCGCCCGCCGGGGGGGCGTGGCCAGGAGGCGGCTGGGGGCGGGGGCGGGGGCGTGGCATGTCCCGGGCGGTGGGCGGGGCCGAACCTGACACTCACCTAACCCTAACCCTAACCCTAACCCTAACCCTAACACTAACCTAACCTAACCTAACCTAACCCTAACCCAAACCCTATGCCGCCAGGGGGCGTTTCCGAGGCGGCCCGAGGGCGAAAAAATGGCGCTGGGCGCGGGCCTAGCGGCCGCCGGGCACCGCTTCGCGGAAGGTAAGATCGCGCGCCGCCGGCCGGGGCCCCCGCCCGCCGGGGGGAGCTGGCCAGGAGGCGGCTGGGGGCGGGACGGGGGCTTGGCATGTCCCGGGCGGTGGGCGGGGGCCCGAAACCTCCCTAACCCTAACCCTAACCCTAACCCTAACCCTAACACAACCCTAACCCTAACCCTAACCCTAACCCTAACCCAAACCCTATGCCGCCAGGGGGCGTTTCCGAGCGCCCGAGGGCGAAAAAATGGCGCTGTCGCGTGGCCTAGCGACCGCCGGGAACCGCTTCGCGGAAGGTAGTCGCGCGCCGCAGGCCGGGGCCCCCGCCCGCCGTGGGGGCGTGCCAGGAGGCGGCTGGGGCGGGACGGGGGCGTGGCATGTTCCCGGGCGGTGGGCGGGGCCGAACCCTGACACTCACCCTAACCCTAACCCTAACCCTAACCCTACCCGTAACCCTAACCCTAACCCACCCTACACTCTAACCCTAACCCAAACCTATGCCGCCAGGGGGCGTTCCGAGCGGCCCGAGGGCGAAAAATGGCGCTGGGCGCGGGCCTAGCGGCCGCCGGGAACCGCTTCGGCGAAGGTAAGTCGCGCGCCGCCGGCCGGGGGCCCCCGCCGCCGGGGGGGCGTGTCCAGGAGGCGGCTGGGGGCGGGACGGGGGCGTGGCATGTCCCGGGCGGTGGGCGGGGCCGAACCCTGACACCTCACCCTAACCCTAACCCTAACCCTAACATAACCCTAAACACTACCCTATACCCCTAACCCTAACCATAACCCAAACCCTATGCCGCCAGGGGGCGTTTACGGGGCGGCCGAGGGCGAAAAAATGGCGCTGGGCGCGGGGCCTAGCGGCCAGCCGGGAACCGCTTCGCGAAGGTAAGTCGCTGCGCCGCCGGCCGGGGCCCCCGCCCGCCGGGGGGGGCGTGGCCAGGAGGCGGCTGGGGGCGGGACGGGGGCGTGGCATGTCCCGGGCGGTGGGCGGGGCCGAACCCTGAACCTCACCCTAACCCTAACCCTAACCCAACCTAACCCTAACACTACCCTACCTAACCCTAACCCTAACCCAAACCCTATGCCGCCAGGGGGCGTTTCCGAGCGGCCGCCGAGGGCAGAAAAAAATGGCGCTGGGCGCGGGCCTAGCGGCCGCCGGGACCGCTTCGCGGAAGGTTAAGTCGCGCGCCGCCGGCCGGGGCCCCCGCCCGCCGGGGGGGCGTGGCCAGGAGGCGGCTGGGGCGGGACGGGGGCGTGGCATGTCCCGGGCGGTGGGCGGGGCCGAACCCTGACACTCACCCTAACCCTAAACCCTAACCATACCCTAACACAACCCCTACATACCCTAACCCTAACCTACCCAAACCCTATGCCGCAAGGGGCGTGTCCGAGTCGGCCCAGAGGCGAAAAATGGCGCTGGGCGCGGGCCTAGCGGCCGCCGGGAACCGCTTCGCGGAAGGTAAGTGCGCGCCGCAGGCCGGGGCCCCCGCCCGCCGGGAGGGCGTGGCCCGGAGGCCGGCTGGGGCGGGACGGGGCGTGGCATGTCCCGGCGGTGGGCGGGGCCGAACCTGACACTACCCTAACACTACCCTACTAACCCTAACCCTAAACCCTAACCTACCCTAACCCACCCTACCCGACCCCGGGGGGGCGTGGCCAGGAGGGCGGCTGGGGGCGGGACGGGGGCGTGGCATGTCGGGCGTGGGCGGGGCCGAACCCTGACACCCTCACCACCCTAACCCTAACCCTAACCCTAACCCTAACACTAACCCTAACCCTAACCCAACCCTACCCAACCCTAACCCTAACCCTAACCCAAACCCTATGCCGCCAGGGGCGTTTCCGGCGGCCCGAGGGCGAAAAAATGGCGCTGGGCGCGGGCCTAGCGGCCGCCGGGAACCGCTTCGCGGAAGGTAAGTCGCGCGCCGCCGGCCGGGGCCCCGCCCGCCGGGGGGCGTGGCCAGGAGGCGGCTGGGGGGGGACGGGGGCGTGGCATGTCCCGGGCGGTGGGCGGGGCCGAACCCTGACACTCACCCTAACCCTAACCCTAACCCTAACCTAACCCTAACACTAACCCTAACCTAACCCTAACCCTAACCCTAACCTAACCCAAACCCTATGCCGCCAGGGGCGTTTCCGCGGCCCGAGGGCGAAAAAATGGCGCTGGGCGCGGGCCCTAGCGGCCGCCGGGAACCGCTTCGCGGAAGGTAAGTCGCGCGCCGCCGGCCGGGGCCCCCGCCCGCCGGGGGGGCGTGGCCAGGAGGCGGCTGGGGGCGGGACGGGGGGCGTGGCATGTCCCGGGCGGTGGGCGGGGCCGAACCCTGACACTCACCCTAACCCTAACCCTAACCCTAACCCTAACCCTAACCCTAACCCTAACCCTAACCCTAACCCTAACACTAACCCAAACCCTATGCCGCCAGGGGCGTTTCCGGGCGGCCCGAGGGCGAAAAAATGGCGCTGGGCGCGGGCCTAGCGGCCGCCGGGAACCGCTTCGCGGAAGGTAAGTCGCGCGCCGCCGGCCGGGGCCCCCGCCCGCCGGGGGGGCGTGGCCAGGAGGCGGCTGGGGGCGGGACGGGGGCGTGGCATGTCCCGGGCGGTGGGCGGGGCCGAACCCTGACACTCACCCTAACCCTAACCCTAACC
>NW_022143577.1:7500-9011 GCF_007565055.1 Rhinopithecus roxellana
GCGTGGCATGTCCCGGGCGGTGGGCGGGGCCGAACCCTGACACCCTAACCCTAACCCTAACCCTAACCCTAACCCTAACCCTAACACTAACCCTAACCCTAACCCTAACCCTAACCCAAACCCTATGCCGCCAGGGGGCGTTTCCGGGCGGCCCGAGGGCGAAAAAATGGCGCTGGGCGCGGGCCTAGCGGCCGCCGGGAACCGCTTCGCGGAAGGTAAGTCGCGCGCCGCCGGCCGGGGCCCCCGCCCGCCGGGGGGGCGTGGCCAGGAGGCGGCTGGGGGCGGGACGGGGGCGTGGCAGGTCCCGGGCGGTGGGCGGGGCCGAACCCTGACACTCACCCTAACCCTAACCCTAACCCTAACCCTAACCCTAACCCTAACCCTAACCCTAACCCTAACCCTAACCCAAACCCTATGCCGCCAGGGGGCGTTTCCGAGCGGCCCGAGGGCGAAAAAATGGCGCTGGGCGCGGGCCTAGCGGCCGCCGGGAACCGCTTCGCGGAAGGTAAGTCGCGCGCCGCCGGCCGGGGCCCCCGCCCGCCGGGGGGGCGTGGCCAGGAGGCGGCTGGGGGCGGGACGGGGGCGTGGCATGTCCCGGGCGGTGGGCGGGGCCGAACCCTGACACCCTAACCCTAACCCTAACCCTAACCCTAACCCTAACCCTAACACTAACCCTAACCCTAACCCTAACCCTAACCCAAACCCTATGCCGCCAGGGGGCGTTTCCGGGCGGCCCGAGGGCGAAAAAATGGCGCTGGGCGCGGGCCTAGCGGCCGCCGGGAACCGCTTCGCGGAAGGTAAGTCGCGCCGCCGGCCGGGGCCCCCGCCCGCCGGGGGGGCGTGGCCAGGAGGCGGCTGGGGGCGGGACGGGGGCGTGGCATGTCCCGGGCGGTGGGCGGGGCCGAACCCTGACACTCACCCTAACCCTAACCCTAACCCTAACCCTAACCCTAACCCTAACCCTAACCCCAACCCTATGCCGCCAGGGGGCGTTTCCGAGCGGCCCGAGGGCGAAAAAATGGCGCTGGGCGCGGGCCTAGCGGCCGCCGGGAACCGCTTCGCGGAAGGTAAGTCGCGCGCCGCCGGCCGGGGCCCCCGCCCGCCGGGGGGGCGTGGCCAGGAGGCGGCTGGGGGCGGGACGGGGGCGTGGCATGTCCCGGGCGGTGGGCGGGGCCGAACCCTGACACTCACCCTAACCCTAACCCTAACCCTAACCCTAACCCTAACACTAACCCTAACCCTAACCCTAACCCTAACCCGAACCCAACCCCCGCCCGCGGGGGGGCGCCGTGGCCAGGAGGCGGCTGGGGGGGCGGGCGGGGGGCGTGGCATGTCCCGGGCGGTGGGCGGGGCCGAACCCTGACACTCACCCTCCAACCCTAACCCTACCCTAACCCTAACCCTAACCCTAACCCTACACTAACCCTAACCCTAACCCTAACCCTAACCCAAACCCTATGCCGCCAGGGGGCGTTTCCGGCGGCCCGAGGGCGAAAAAATGGCGCTGGGCG
>NW_022143579.1:0-19842 GCF_007565055.1 Rhinopithecus roxellana
GAGCATGTGTCATTAATTTTGGAAATACTTAGCCATTATTTCTTCAAATACATTTCTTCAAATATTTTTTCTGCTCTGTTTCTCTCTTTCTCTTGCTCCTTTTCCTTTCCTTCCTCCTCCTCCTCCTCTTCCTCCTCCTCCTCCTCTTCTTCTTCTCCCTTCTTCCCTCTTCTTCTTTTCTTCTTCCTTCTCTTCTTCTTCTTCTTCTTCTTCTTCCTTCTTCTTCTTCTCTCTCTTCCTCCTTTTCTTCTTCTTCTTCTCTTCTTCTTCTCTTCTTCTTCTTCTCTTCTTCTCTCTCCTCCTCTCCTCCTCCTCTCCTCCTCCTCCTTCCTCCCTCTCCTCTCTAGTGACACATAGATTAGATTATTTGATATTGTCCTGCAGGTCTTGAATGCTCTATTCTGTTTTACTTTATTTTCTTCACTCTTTCTTCTCTGTGTTTGAATTTGAGAAATTTCAATTGACTTATGTTCAAGTTTGCAGAGTCCTTCAACTGTATTTTGAGTCTGCCAATGAGCCTATCAAAGGCATTCTTCATCTCAGATCCTTTGGGTTTTCTTTTTTTATTTATTTGTTTTTTATTTTTTTTTAACATCTAATATTTCTATTTGATTCTTTCTTACAGTTTTCATTTCTTTGCTGAAACTCCCCACCAGGTCTTGCATGTTTCCCACCTTTACCAGTAAAGACTTTATATTCAGTGATTTTTTTTTTTTTTTTTTTTTTTTTTGAGACGGAGTCTCGCTCTGTCGCCCAGGCTGGAGTGCAGTGGCGGATCTCAGCTCACTGCAAGCTCCGCCTCCCGGGTTCACGCCATTCTCCTGCCTCAGCCTCCCGAGTAGCTGGGACTACAGGCGCCCGCCAGGTCGCCCGGCTAGTTTTTTGTATTTTTAGTAGAGACGGGGTTTCACCATGTTAGCCAGGATGGTCTCGATCTCCTGACCTCGTGATCCGCCCGTCTCGGCCTCCCAAAGTGCTGGGATTACAGGCTTGAGCCACCGCGCCCGGCCTACATTCAGTGATTTTAAGGTTATTT
Organism: Rhinopithecus roxellana; assembly: GCF_007565055.1. NCBI lineage: Eukaryota > Metazoa > Chordata > Mammalia > Primates > Cercopithecidae > Rhinopithecus > Rhinopithecus roxellana. The sequence goes on from NW_022143579.1 coordinate 1,037, forward strand.
TAAATTAACTGATAGTTTCAGCATCGGTGTCATATTGGTTATGGTTTTATCAAGTGCTTTGTCACTGTGTTTTTTTTTTTTTTATTGCTTTTTCATATGTCTTGTAAGTTTTGGTTTAAAACCAGACATTCTGTGTAGATTAGTAGAAACTGAAGTAAATACTTTTTATGCCTAAAATGAAGCCCACTTTTCTTGTGCTAGGTCTTTAATTTGGGGGATTTGTGACAATCTGTTCAGGAATTAGGTAGGTTTAAAGTTTGCTGTCGCTATTGTTTCCCTGTCAGAGCCTTCAAATTCTTTAAGTGATACCTCATCTTTTGGTGAAGGCTGGTTTACCCGGGTTTCAGTTTGCTTTTTTTTTTTTTTTTTCCAATTTGCTTAACCGTCAGGTTTAAGTCATTCCTTTGTATAGCATTTTAGAGAGGGTCTCTCTGTGCTTTTGTAACTCTCCAATGGTATGCCACTGTTACTTTTTAAAAAAATTTTATTTATATTTTAAGTCCCAGGGTACTTGTGCAGGATGCACAGGTTTGTTACATAGGTAAATGTGTGCCATGGTGGTTTGCTTCCCCTATCAACCCATCACCTAGGTATTAAGCCCAGCATACATTAGCTATTTTTCCTAATGCTCTCCCTCCCCCAACCCCATTTCCCAACAGGCCCCAATGGTGTTGTTCCCCTCCCTGTGTACCTTGTGTCCATGTGTTCTCATTAACATGCAGTATTTGGTTTTCTGCCTCAGTTTGCTGAGGATAATGGCTTCCAGCTCCATTCATGTCTCTGCAAAGGACACAATCTTGTTTTTCATGACTGCGTAGTATTCTATGCTGTCTATGCACCACATAAAATCAAGAAAAAACAGATGCTGGCAAGGTTGCAGAAAAACAACAATGCTTTTACACTGTTCATGGGAACATAAATTAGTTCAATGTGGAAGACAGTGTGGTGATTCCTCAAATATCAAGAATCAGAAATACCATCTGACCCAGTAATCCCATTCACATATGTTCTTGAAGCACTATTCACAATAGCAAAGACATGGAATCAACCCAACTGCTACTGTTACTTTTTTTTTTTTTTTTTAATACTTTAAGCTCTGGGATGCATGTGCAGAATGTGTAGGTTTGTTACATAGGTATACATACATGTGCCATGGTGGTTTGCTGCATCCATCAACCTGTCATCTACATTAGGTATTTCTCCTAATGCTACCCTTCCCCTAGCCCCCCACCACCCCCAACAGGCTCCGGTGTGTGATGTTCCCCTCCCTGTCTTCGGTGTTCTCATTGTTCAATTCCCACTTACGAGTCTTTTTACTCAACATTTGTTAGTCCAGTGGTAGGAAGCCTTCGCTCTTCATTTGATTAAGCGAATACAGTCTAACCTCATTCTTATACTGTATTCATGAGTGTTGAAAGTATGGCCTTCTCCACATTCCTGTCCCTCTTCTATCTGTAGTTCTAGGCCCAGAACTTTATTCCCACTCCTCCGTCATGGGAGGAAGTTTTATTTTTGTTGTTTTTTTGTTTTGTTTTATGTTCACATGTCTCTTCACTGCAATGGATTCTATTTCCTTAAGCTTGTCAGTAGTTGCTACAATTCCTCCCACATACATAATATTTAAGGCTTTCTTATTACAGTGAGAAGAAAAGATTTGGATGAGATTGTGTGTCTTTTCTGCAGAGATAGCTGTTTTCTGCCCCAGACCTGTGCCATGAGGGACACTTTCTCAGGACTCTTGCCAGTCTTTTCTGAGTACCTGGTGAGCTCTGTTGTGAATTGCCTGTAAGTAGATAAAAATTCCCCTTATATTAGCCTCCCTAAAGGTTTGTATAATCTAGCCCACATTTTGCCATTATTAATTTAGTAACTTTAGCTAGGTTCTTCTTACTAGTGATCAGCTGTGTCTGCCCCAAATCCCCAAATAAACAAGGGTTCATGTCCCATTTCTCCTTGAAGTCTCTGTGTGCTCAGTTCTCTGATGGATCAAGAAAAGTTGTGAATTTGCAACTTGTCTAGTTTATTTGTTGTTTTTTGGTTGTATGAGTGCAGGACCTATGTTTTTTCCAGTTTTCTGCATCCCAAGTACAAATGTAGGAAGTCCTCAGCATATTTTTTTATTATAAAAGCAATAATACTTTATTACAGAAACTTGGGAAAATTTACAATAATATAAAGAGAAAAAAAAATCACTCAAAACCTCGCTATGCAGAGAGGAATGCCTTGGCATAGTTCTCATATAATATGTGATTTATAAAGGACATTTCAGTCAGACTGTGCACACTACCTTGAAATCTACTTTTTTCCCTACTTTTTGTAAGTCCTTGATTCTATAGACAGCTGTTCACATGAGCTCAGTATAAATCCCTAGTATATAGATGCTTTCATAGAGTATTAACCTGAATGCCACTATCAAGGTTGAAACTCTAAATTGCCAGAATTCAGCACAAACCCTTAGGATAAGAGCTGGTTTTGATGCTTCCTTCCCTTCCTTCCTTCCTTCCTTCCTTCCTTCCTTCCTTCCTTCCTTCTTCCTTCCTCGCCTGCCTGCTTTCTTCTTTCTTTCTTTCTTCTTTCTTTCTTTCTTTCTTTCTTCTTTCTTTCTTTCTTTTTCTTCTTTCTTTCTTTCTTTCTCTTTCTTTCTTTCTTTCTTTTTTTCCTTCTTTCTCTTTCTTTCTTTTCCTTCCTTCCTTCCTTTCTTTCCTTTTTTAAATTTGACACCAAAGATTTCTGCTTTCTGTTAATTTTAAGGCTCTGACCAGTCTTCTCTTTTGTACCAACTCAATAATATTTTAAACCATGATTTTTGACACTTTCATCAGAATTTTGTGTTTCTTTGAGTAGGATCTTTTGGATTATCTCTTCTGTCATGTTGTTGGGAATAGAAGTGAAGAGTCAGTCTTACTGTTCTTCAATTCACACCATTTGGTTTTGCTAGATAAAAATACCTAATTACATTGTTAGCCTTTAGATATGGATGTATTTTTCTACTTTGAAAGAAGCGGTAGCTCATGTTTTAGATTATTTAGTTTCTGAAGAATTTAGCACAAATTATTGCTTGTAAAAGGTACTTAATAAACAGGTTTTTAAAATGCATCATTGGTGCAGGTATTATATTCTCTCTGGGCTAGAACGTGGGCCAATCAATATGAACAATCATACATGGTAGCCACACTCATGACAATGAACTTGTTATTTAAGCTGAGTCAAAAGGTATGTTACTGTCTATTTTTTTTAACTTTTATTTTAGATTCCAGAGTACATGTGCAGGTTTGTTACGTGAGTAAATTGCATGTCATGAGGATTTGCTGTAGAGATTATTTTGTCACCTAGGTAATAAACATAGTATCTGATTATTGTCTTATTGAGTATAAAATTAATTTCCTACTTTGAAACATAAACTCGAAAAACTTTATTGTAAGGTTGTCAGACAATATAATTTAATAAAAAGTTTATGATGTTGAAGTTGAACAGACTTGGATTTTGAATCTCAACACTATAGGGAACTAGTTAAATGACCTCAGATAAATAGTTATTCATTATTCAGTCATTCATTCAACAATGTTATTGAGCTTCTACCACATGCCAGACATTTGTGCTAGACACTGTGTAAATAGCAGCACAGACATGATCCTTGTCCTCATTAGGGCTACAAACTAGCAGAAAAAATGCACATTAACTAAGTAAACACATGAGCTAACATTACTTTAAAATACTATTAGCTTTTATTTTCATTTATTTTTTTCTTTTCTCTCTCTCAAACGAGATCCTTTCACCAACACTGTAAAACATGTAAATTAGTATCCTCCAATACCTAGCCAATGCCTCTCACTGTCCAAACACAGAAGACAAGAATCTGGAAAAGGCAGCCTGCAAGAGTCAGTCATCCTGTAATTTATAATAAACTAGTCCCCTCCAGCTTCCAGAGAAGAGGATGAGTGATGACTGAATCTAGAGCAAAAAGGCCAAGGACTGGAGCAGAGTCCACTAATATTGCAGTCACATGGTCTATAAACTCACTGATTAATTACATCTAAAAATACATTTTTGAAAGTAATACAATATTAGTTACAAGCATTAGAGGCTTGAGGGCTATTTCATTTAATCTGAAAAACTGAGAAGAAGGAAAAAAGTATTTTTCTTTACCTAATCTAAACGTAGATTTGTCTGATTTCAAAACCTGACATCTAATGTCCTTGGTGGCCTCTTAAAAAGTTTTCTTAACAGGGTTTTTGAATAATAACATTCTAAACAATAAAAAGAAGTATGTTTCAACATGAACTTTTTAAGTAGTGACCACTTCATTAGATTCCATTTTTAAAGTCTACATTGTTTTGGTATAGCTAAGCATTGGAGACTTTTTGAAATGCTATTTAAAAATTTGTTAGGCTGGAAAAAATGACATTGAGCAACAAATTTCATCATTATCTGGAACTTATTTATATTGCTTTGTGGGAAAATCCTTTGCTCAAGACATATTCAAGGACTTGAATATATTGATTGATGTGATTCAGTGACTCAAATTTTCCAAATGGTATTAGATTTTCATTCGGCAAATGTTCTATTCATTAATTTAATAGCCTCTGTGAGCTGTGTTTAACAGCCATTGGCCTATATGAAAAATTGATTGGAGTTTCTCTTTCTCTCAATATTTAAATAGAAGTTTCAGTAAGGACTATTTGTACAGACAAACTGAAAATGGCATTCTGTAGTCCTTAAAGCATAGATTGCGGTAAGCATTTAAGTTATTCATTAATGGATCAGACATTGCCACACAGCAGACTTAATCAAAATAGACTTAGGCAACTTGCAACTCTTCTTGTCTCACAAATGATGAAGAAAGAGAACCAGCCATTATCATCAAGGGGTATACTTAAGAAATCTGTGAACTTCTGAAGTCAGACATACTCACCAACCAGTTGCTTAACCTCAAGTCTGCCTGAGGAGTAAATTTTTGGCAGATCTGGAAAAGCATTGGCACCTGGTCCACCGTGAGGCCTGCAGTGCCACAGAATTGATAGTGATGAAGTTCACAATGTCCTGCTGATATACTTTCATCCAGAACTTTCCTGCAAAACATATATAATTATGTATAAAATCATGATATAGACACCAGACCCTGAGAGAAGTGCAGAGTTCTCATAATCATAATAATGATAGGTAACATTTATGCTAAATCCCTTCATGTGTACATGATATGATTTAATTTTTATAACAATCCTCTAAAGCAAATACTATGGTTTTCTCCATTTCACTGATAAGAGCATTGAATAAAAAAGAAAGTAAGTTATTTGCCAGATTCATACATCTAGTAAGGAGCAGAACCGTATTTGAATCCCCTGTCTAACTGAAGAGTATAAGGCTTATTCTACTGTGCTTCAACACCTTTCATAAATTCATTAATTCAGTTAATCTACAAATATTTATTGTGCTAGTAATTATAATGCCTGCCTGGTCAGGGTATCCATTATTAAATTTTAAAGTTTAATGCATAATATACACCAGCTAGAACACTATCATAATAATACTAGGGATGATTTTGATATTATTTAATAACATTTGACCAGAGGAATTTCTGAATGTTACCCAGCAAATCATTCCCTTCTTCCACAAGTTTCCCAACAACTATATACACAAAAAGAATAATCAAAAGTATGCCTTTATTTGATGTTGCCCATCACACTTAAATCTCACAAGGCTGAGTTCTGATAAAATTGGGTTGAAAATGCAGCTTCAGCTTGAATTCTAACCAAAGCCTCTGTCTCTTTAAGCCAGAATATTGGTCTTGGGTTCCCAGGATCCTCTGGCCAGCCACAGGATATAACATCAAATGCAAGTGTTTATTATTACAGGAAAGAGAAAGATGCAAAGCCTTCTCTAAAGCCAAAACCCACTTAACATTCACTTATTAGCAGAAAAGGAATCAAGAAACTGAGACACAGCAGCACATGACTACTTAATACACAATGACCCCCACCCATGGTAACCATGGTATAATCATTTTCCTTCAATCTAAACAACTTGATTATAATTTCTTCTTAAGTAAAAGAAAGAAGGAAGAAGGAGGAGGAGGAATGTTCCCCTGTTACAAGGAGGGTATTGAAAATCTCCTCACCCTAAGAGGACTGTGAAAAAATATTATCAAAACGTGATGACTTCATAGTCATCACTGATAAGAAAAGAATACTGGGGTAAAAACAACTCAATGAGTAACTGCATTGCAAATCAAAATCAGTATCACAAATCCAGTTTCTGCTCAGTTTTCTCTCCCTCGGGATAAATTTTTTCTATAACCTAAAAAAGTTATTTAACTTTCGGGCTCTAGAATATCATTTTTGAAATTACGAAATTTTATAAACTAATATTTAGGTTCCAAGAATCTACAATTTTCCAACTATTACCAAAATGATAGAAAGACGATGTATGAATTAGAGACCCAGAAGTAATGAAATAAGTACACAAACCTAGTGCCTCCTTTTAGGAAGTTTTTATTGGATCCCAGTTATGAAGAATGGAAGCAATCTTCCAAGATGTACAAACATTCAAAAGCAATATAACTAAATGAAAGTAGAGAAAATCCCAAAGACATCACTTTTCTCCATGTTAAAAACTAACTGGGCAGCTATCAACCATATTGTTATTCTCTATTGCCAGAGGGATCCTATGCAGAAACTTTTGGATCCAAATTAAACACATTCTCTAATCCCTGGGGATAGCTCAAGATTCTCCTTCCCACCAGCTCTATTGTCAAGAAGAAGAAGCTCTGATACATGTCAAGAACATTCCATTGTAAAGAGTAGAGCTTTGGGTAAAACAAGTGAATAAATTGTTTCCCCCTTGCATCATAATAACTTTGGGATGACTTATTTCTCTCTCTTCCCACCCATAGTGGGTGCTTTTGGTGCCCCCCCCCAAGATCACTTACCTAGGCTAGTGTGCCCATGCCCTGCCTGCTATGGGTATTGGCTGCAAAAGGTACACACTTGCTGTCTTCTCCAGGTAATTGCCCCTGACCAAGGAGGACTAGGAGATTGCCCTATTCCCTCTTAGGGACAGCCAGTGGCCAAAGACTGACTTGATCTGAGGGTACAAAAGACCAAATCAGTCCTCTTGTCTCAAGTCAAGAACATCTCTGTAGCGTACGTTGTTCCCCAAGGCTTCCTCATGCAGCCAGACTGAAACTAGTTTCCAGGATAGACAATTTCTTTGGTTAGCATTCTTTACTGCCCCACCCTGCTTCTCTCATCTTCTTTGGAGAGTACTCCATCAATCAATTGCTTGACAATAATCCTTATCATAGGGTCTGTATGTAGGACCTAAGACATGCCTATGAGACTGATGATGGGAGACAGAATTGAACCATCTTCTAAAAAAGTGTTGAACCTGTGACATTCAAGGAAGGTATGGTGAGGCTCATCATTCTGAGGAAGATATCTGTTTCTGTTCACTTCTCATACCTCTTCTCATAATCAGAGTAAAAAGATCCAGAAGGCTGAGATCATGATAATGGATTCAAAGAAATGGGGCCAAGAAGTCCACTTTGTCTTTAGATCTTATGTAGAAAAAGTTACTATGTGGTCTACCATAGCTCAGCACAAAGGAAGACCACATACATATTCAGCATTGAAATTATGGCTAATAGGAAGCAATGCCAATTTACTCAGAGGGTCTTTGAGTACTGACTGTCCCTATCATTATTGAACAGCAATAGTGAAGAGTGTTTCATTCAGGCCAAATCTCCCTCTTGCCATCTAGAGATCACTGGTACAAAATACTGCCCAACACCAGGCAGTATACAACGTAACATGAATTTACACACAGGGTGCTTGAACCAGTACTCAGTGGTTTCCTCTGATTCATGCCAGGCTTGTGATCGCCCTCATAAGATGAAACTGGTAGAAAAAATCCCATGACTAGAATCCAGAGAGAAGCCTAGACCAGGAAGAGATAGGGTTAATCTGTGTCCATCTGTTTTTTATTTTCTCCAACCCACTCTGTCAGCCACTACAAAATATTCCCATGTGTTCCTGGGTACTGTCAAATGAGACATCTGGAAACAAGCATTCTTGTTTTCAAACCATGATAACAATAGAGGAATTAGAAAAACTATGTTAAATGCTTCATTATTCTGATGGGAAAAATCTCTAGCAAGGAAAAGTATATTCAGGTCCATATTGGAAAGTGTTGTTTCTACAGGGCTCGTCCCAGTATACAGGCTGGATTCTCAAGCTTTGAAGGAGGTGGGGGGGTGTGGTGCAAACAGGCAGGACTGATCAGGTGGTCACTGGAATCAAAAAACTCAAACCCAAAGCCAAGCAGTGTTTTGAGTTAAAAAAAAAAAAAAAAAGAATCAAGTCGGGGTTAAGGACCCCCAGGCTGTCTCCAATAAATAGACAACACCAGTGGAATTTTTTTAAGTACCAAAAAGAGAACATTTGAACAAATGAGACTCTATTAGAGTACACATGCATGTACTTAATTCTCTTAGTTTTAAGAGATAATCATTCCCTAATCTCAGTTTAAACATAGTCATGAAGTCATAGAATTTAAACCTGGGTAGGAATTTTGGGCTTACCAAGAATAACTGTCATTTTACACTGAAACTCAGAATGGCTAAGGAATAGTAACATGGCTTCTGCTACCCAAGTTAATATACTTGGCACTATATCACATAATATGGCAACTCTAAACAAAATATGACAATCCCTAGAATTAGCTGTGGTCACCAATACCACCTAAAATCTTAATTAAGCTACAATAACATAAATAAAGGTATTAACAATATCTCTTCTTAATAAAAATTAATGTATTAGGCACAGAGATGTTAGCTCTGTCTGTAACTATCAGGTCTTTCTTACAAATCAAAAGGAGCTATCATCTTTATCCATTGCATTTTTCATAACAAAAACTCATAACAAAAAAATGCAATGAAATTTTAACAAAAAATTTTTTATTGAATTAAAACAGTATTAAGGTATTGTTAATACCTTAATATAAATTATCTTCAGGTTAAAGTCAAGATACCATGAGACTGTCACAGTCTGGGTAGGCAGGGCACAATTGAAGGGAGCCGTAAACAAAGTGACCAGTCTGACAATTTTGCCTTATTCTGGCCAACACCAGAAGAGTAACTTAACACTGAACTCCTTGATCTTCACAAGCTTCAAGCTGAGAAACAGAACTTTACTGGCATGCATTACCAACATTTTATAAGGATTCATGAGTTAGAATAACTGTTCCAAATAAAGGCCTATAGGAGAGTTAACCCATTTCAATTTTGTGCCAGCAGGATAAGTACCAAGCATAAAGATGAGAATGAAATTAAAATTAAACAAAATCCCCAAACTCCACTAGAGCATCATCAGCTTTCATTCTGTCCCAACAGAGTGGAAGCCTTGGACTGCCCTCCTGACATCAAATAAAAATGGATGAATTTGCACTTACTCAGGGTTGCCAGGTAACCATCCCCATTTCCTCATTCATTAAAAGCTCTCCAGATGTGTAAATTCCACCTTACATCTCTATTATTTCTGCGGCACGTTACAAGTCCCCTTGGTGGATTTTAATGGGGATAAAGAAAACCAGGCTGCACCTGGGCAAAGCTAATGCTCAGTCAAGGCTTTGGGATTTTTCTAGACAACCAGACACTCACAAGAAGAAAAACAGCAGATTCCATTTTCTTCTGCTTTGGAGACTTGTTTCTGACAACTCTCACTGAAAAGGGTAATTTTCCACATGCTTCAATCAGCCTGCCACCCTATGTAAGCATTATTCCTCGGGTCAAATAAGGCTGGAATAGCCTTTGGGAAACCATGAGTGACATTCCTTCCCTCTGCACTTTCACTCTCCATACCTCACCAAGCCACCTTAAGAAGGTGTTACTTTTAAAGCCTAGCTGGGGCTGTTTCCTTACCCACTCAAGGCAGGTGGTATGTGCACATTAAGGAACTCCCACCCTGCTGGCACCGGAATGTGTCTTCCATTCATTCAATAAACACTGACAGTGCTTATGGTATGCCACACTGTGCTAGGTGCCAGGGATTAAGAGAAGAATCATAAAAGCCATGCCTACCCAGAGTTCCTCCTGCTGCAAGAATAACAGAGTCCAGTTGTCCTTCCCAACTTTTTTTTTTTTTTTTTTTTTTTTATTTTTTTTTATTATACTTTAAGTTCTATTTGGTTTTTTTATTTTTTGTTTGTTTTTTTACATAACGTGCAGGTTTGTTACTATGTATACTTATGCCATGTTGGTGTGCTGCACCCATCAACTCGTCAGCACCCATCAATTCATCATTTATATCATGTATAACTCCCCAATGCAATCCCTCCCTCCTCCCCCTCCCCTCCCATGATAGACCCCAGTGTGTGATGTTCCCTTCCCGAGTCCAAGTGATCTCATTGTTCAGTTCCCACCTATGAGTGAGAACATGCGGTGTTTGGTTTTCTCTTCTTGTGATAGTTTGCTAAGAATGATGGTTTCCAGCTGCATCCATGTCCCTACAAAGGACGCAAACTCATCCTTTTTTATGGCTGCATAGTATTCCATGGTGTATATGTGCCACATTTTCTTAATCCAGTCTGTCACAGATGGACATTTGGGTTGATTCCAAGTCTTTGATTGTGAATAGTGCCGCAATAAACATACGTGTACATGTGTCTTTGTAGTAGACTAATTTATAATCCTTTGGGTATATACCCAGTAGTGGGATGGCTGGGTCATATGGTACATCTAGCTTTGACAAACTTGAGAGAAACAAGAAATGGGGAAAGGATTCCCTATTTAATAAATGGTGCTGGGAAAATTGGCTAGCCATAAGTAGAAAGCTGAAACTGGATCCTTTCCTTACCCCTTATACGAAGATTAATTCAAGATGGATTAGAGACTTAAATGTTAGACCTAATACCATAAAAACCCTAGAAGAAAATCTAGGTAGTACCATTCAGGACATAGGCATGGGCAAGGACTTCATGTCTAAAACACCAAAAGCAACGGCAGCAAAAGCCAAAATTGACAAATGGGATCTAATTAAACTTAAGAGCTTTTGCACAGCAAAAGAAACTACCATCAGAGTGAACAGGCAACCTACAGAATGGGAGAAAATTTTTGCAACCTACTCATCTGACAAAGGGCTAATATCCAGAATCTACAAAGAACTCAAACAAATATACGAGAAAAAAACAAACAACCCCATCAAAAAGTGGGGAAAGGATATGAACAGACATTTCTCAAAAGAAGATATTCATACAGCCAACAGACACATGAAAAAATGTTCATCATCACTGGCCATCAGAGAAATGCAAATCAAAACCACAATGAGATACCATCTCACACCAGTTAGAATGGCAATCATTAAGAAGTCAGGAAACAACAGGTGTTGGAGAGGATGTGGAGAAATAGGAACACTTTTACACTGTTGGTGGGATTGTAAACTAGTTCAACCATTATGGAAAACAGTATGGCAATTCCTCAAGGATCTAGAACTAGATGTACCATATGACCTAACTTTTATTTGTTTGTTTATTTCAGACTGGGGCCTTGGAAAAAACTATTCAACCTTTTTTCCAGCATATGCCTATATTAAGACATTCCTGTCCCTTTTGGAGGCTATTATACCTGAATATTCCTATGGTCATGACTAGAAATCTTCTTGATGCTGAACATCATCTGACTTGTCAGGCAAAGCAGGAGTTTGTTCCCTAAAAAGCCTGTGAAGCCTATGGCTCTGAAGGACAGTGGTGAGGGAGGAGGGCAGCTGTGCTCCATGCAGTGCTCCAGGCAATGCCCCATGCACTAGAGCTTTCCTTCAGAAATCTCCCTGGATATCTGAATTCACTTCACTAGATTAATATATGGTAAGATACTAATAAAATACAATCCTAAAACGTCTGCATTTAAAAGTACTGTAGACTTCGTCTATCACAGCATAGAGACACAGAGTTTTACAAGGCCACAATGACTGCAGAAAACCTTGGGATATTGGGGAGTGCTTGTGTCCAATAACATGGTAGGCACTAACCCAAAGGAGGGCTGACTGCAGGACTCCAGAGGCCACGCAGCCTGGCAAGCTGAACAAGAGAACCCTAGGAGAGGAGGATATTTGGGTGCTTCTAAGATTACACCAAACAAGTGTTGCTCATTCTAGAAGCCCTGTCCCAGCAGCTGCTCTTGCTGGAGTAATTTCTGTGGCATAATTCACACCTTCACTTGCCACAGAGAAAATGAAACAAGTGAATGATGGTCTGTGCTCTACTTCTGATGTGGTAGTCTCTTTGGGGTTTTCTAGAATTCCTTAAAAAGAAGGCGTTTTTATTCATAAAGAGTTTCAATAAATATGTTTGTACAATATACAGAAGGAGAGACTAATGAAAATTTATTAATATCTTTATCTGCTACCATGTTTAACTTGATTTTGCTTCAAAGTCATATTTTTTAAGTGCTGTCAGGATAAGGAAGGACAAGCGAGGATGGGGATGGGGCCATGAGAAAGTGAAGACTATAGGATCCTAAAAGAAATCAAGCTTAGGTTTAAAAGAAATCAGGTAGTGGTAATAACAGAAATATAAAGTCTGCTCCTCTATTACATTTTTAAATCAACTCACCAGTCTTCATATAGTATCCATTCTGTTCAAGTCACCATGAGAAATAAAAGATATAGTCCCTATCTTCAGGGAGGAGAGGTAGAAGTGAGGAAAAGACACGCAATTTTTTTAATTTCAGAGCAATATGCCATAAGTGCCAAATGAGTGATACAGATAATCAGTTACATCTCAAATATGTTCACCTCTTTATTTCCATTACTACCTCACTAGTACCAGCCACCATCATCTCTTACCTTTAATAGGTGCAGAAACTTCCTAACTGGCTTTCTTTAATCTTCCTTTGCCTCCTGCAGTCTATCCTTCTCACAAGAGTCAAAAGATCTTTCATGAAATCCAAATATACTCTGTCATAGCCCTGCTTGATGATAAAGGCTTCCCATTGATGTCAAGAAAAGTTCACCATTTTTAAAACATTCTATTTAGCCCTGCATAATCCAGCCCCACTCTTCCCCTCAACCTCATCTCTCTGTGCTCTCTCCCTCACTTGCCTGACTCCAAATACATTGGGCTTTTCTTTGTTCCTGAAATGCTTTAAGTTCTTCCAAGTTTCAGAATACCACACTGTTCCCTATAACTAGAACCTACTGCCTTCTTCCCCTCCTAATTCATCCTCTCCAACAATCAGGACACGAACTAAAAGTCATTGTCTCAAGGAGATCTTCCATGGATCCCCCCTCTAGAATGGTCCCCATTGTCCTTTCCCACAGTATCTTCTACTTTTTCCTCATGTAACTTACCTCAGTTGACTATATGCTCAAGGAAATGTTGGTTTGTTTTTTCACTGCTTTATAACAAATACAACTTTCAATAAATATTTGATCAATGACCACTTTTCAAAGAATAGTTAAACTAGAAGATCAGAGGAGGTACCAGAGCACTAGCAGTTGAGGTAGTGAGGGAAGACTTTACAAACGAATTAGGGTTAGAGTTGAGTCTTCGATATTAAGTAAGAGGCTAATGGATGGAGAAAGATGGAAAGAAATGATAAAGCAAGCATTTATAGGGTGGCTTTGGTCATGGTTATAAGGCTGAACAAAATCCTGTGCCATTTTCAGGTTGGTTCCATTTTTATCTGACTTTTATACAGAAAACACTTAATGAATAACAAGTCAAGTTTTCAAAATCAATACAATTACTTTCTTAATAGTAATCCCAATCGATTTCATGACATTGCTGTCATCACTTCATATGTTTAAGTTAATATTTAAACAGAAAACCAATGTAGATTTAAAGTGATTTCACCATGAACTGCTAAAGAATTGATATGATAATACTATCCACACATTAGCTGTTAAAAGTGGGAGGGAGAAAACAGATGAAATGGAAGTGAAAATAACATTGGCATATGTGAGCAAAGCCTATACAGTTTGTGTAGGCCAAAGTTGATGGAAAAACTTAAACATAATTCAAAATTGTCTGCCATGCAGTTTTAAAATAAAATTAATTTTAAATAATATTTACCTGATTGAAGTGAGTTGTAAAAATATTTGTATAAGAGACCACACTCTAAGAAATTGGAGGAAAATATATTGATCACAGAGGGAGTCTTCTCAAAGCTGAGTCTTCTCAAAGAGAATTGTAATATCAAAACTTACAGAATGCAGCAAAAGCAGTTCTAAAGGAAAATTCATAGTAATAAATGTGTACATTAGAAAACAGAAAGACCTCAAACAATCTAATGCTACTCTTCAAGGAACTAGAAAAAGAAGAAAAAAACTAAGCCCAAGATCGTAAAAGGAAGAAAATAATAAGATCACAGCAAATATAAATAATATAGAGACTAGAAAAACAAAAAAAAAAATCAGCTAAACTAAGAGTTGGCTTTTTGAAAAGATAAAATTTGACAAACCTGGCCTGGCACAGTGGCTCACACCTGTAATCCCAGCACTTTGGGAAGCTGAGGCAGGTGGATCACTTGAGGTCAGGAGTTCAAGAGCAGCCTGGTCAACATGGTGCAACTCCATCTCTACTAAAAGTACAAAAATTAGCCAAACTTGGTAGCAGATGCCTGTAATCCCAGCTACTCAGGAAGCTGAGGCTAAAGAATTGCTTGAACCCAGCAGGCAGAAGTTGCCATGAGCTGAGATGGCACCACTGCACTCCAGCCTGGGCGACAGAGTGAGGATCTGTCTTAAAAAAAAATCAACAAACCTTTAGCTAAACTAACCAACAGAAAAGAGAGACTCAAATAAATAAAATTACAAATGAAAGAGGAGACTTTACAATTAAGACCACAGAAATACCAAGCATTGTAAGAGACTACCATGAATAATTATAGACCAGCAAATTGGATAACATAGAAGAAATGGATAAATTTCTAGAAATACACAACCTGCCAAGACTGAATCATGAATAAACAGAAAATCTGAGCAAAACAATTATGACTAAGGAGATTGAAGCAGTAATCAAAACCTCCCAACAAACAAAAGCCCATGACAATGTAGCTTCATGGATTAATTCTTATGAACATGTTGAGAATTAATGCCTATCCTTCTCAAACTCTCAAAAAATTGAAGAGGAGGGAACACTTTTTCTTTTAAAAAATTTTTATTTCCGTAGGTTTTTGGGGAATGGGTGTTGTTTGATTACACGAGTAAGTTCTTTAGCAGTGATTTGTGAGGTGAGGTTTTGGTGCACCCATCACCCAAACAGTATACACTGTACCCAATTTGTAGTCTTTCATTGCTCACCCACCTCCCATTCTTTCTCCCCAAGTCCCCAGAGTTCATTGTATTATCCTTATGCCTTTGCATCCTCATAGCTAAGCTCCCAATTATGAGTAAGAACATACAATGTTTGCTTTTCCATTCCTGAGTTACTTCACTTAGAATGACAGTCTCCGGTTCCACCCAAATTGCTGCAAATGCTATTATTTTATTCCTTTTTATGGCTGAATAGTATTCCATGGGGTGTGTGTGTGTGTGTGTGTGTGTGTGTGTGTGTGTATGCCACAATTACTTTATCCACTCAATGATTGATGGACATTTTGGCTGGTTCCATATTTTGGCAATTAAGATTGTGTGGCTATAAACATGTGTGTGCAAGTATCTTTTTGTATAATGACCTTTTTTCCTCTGGGTAGATACCCAGTAGTGGGATTGCTGAATAAAATGTTAGTTCATTTTTAGTTATTTGAGGAATCTCCACACTGTTTTCCATAGTGGCTGTACTAGTTTACATTCCCACCAGCAGTGTAAAAGTGTTCCCTTTACATAATATCCACATCAACATCCATTATTTTTTAATTTTTTGGTTATGGCCATTTTTGCAGAAGTAAGATGGTATCACATTGTGGTTTGATTTGCATTTCCCTGATCATTAGCAATGCTGAGCATTTTTAATATGTCTGTTGGCCATTTGTATATCTTCTTTTGTGAACTGTCTATTCATGTCCTTAGCCCATTTTTTGATGGATTTGTTTGTTTTATTCTTCCTGATTTGTTTGAGTTCCTTGTAGATTCTGGATATTCCTTTGGCAGATGTATAGATTGTGAAGACTTTCTCTCACTCTGTGGGTGGTCTGTTTACTGATTGTTTATTTTGCTGTGCAGAAACTTTTTAGTTTAATTAAGTCCCATATATTTATTTTTGTTTTTGCTGCATTTGCTTTTGTGTTCTTGGACATGAAGTCTTTGCCTAAGCCAATGTCTAGAAGTGTTTTTCTGATGTTATCTTCTAGAAATTATACGGTTTCAAGTCTTATATTTAAGTATTGATCCATACTCAGTTGATTTTTGTATGAGGTGACAGATGAGGATCCAGTTTCTTTCTTCTATTGGATACTGGCTTTCCAATTATCCCAACACCATTTGTTGAATAGGGCATTCTTTCCCTACCTTACGTTTTGTTTGCTTTGTCAAACATCAGTTGGATGTATGTATTTCGCATTATTTCTGGGTTCTTTATTGTTTCATTGGTCTATTTGCATATTTTTATACCAGTACAATGCTGTTTTGGTGACAATGACCTTATAGTGTAGGTTGATGTCAGGTAATGTGATGCCTCCAGATTTCTTCTTTTTGCTTAGTCTTGAGGATGGAGTGCTTTTAAACTCATTTCATGAAGCCAGCATTACCCTCATACCAAAGTTAGACAAGAACATGAAATCAAGCCAATAACTCTGATGTGGATGGATGCAAAAAACTTCAACAAAATCCTAGGAAACCCAATTCAACAGCACATTAAAAGAATCATTCATCGTGACTAAGTGGGACTTATCCCTGAGATGAAAAAGTGGTGCAACATATACAAATCAATAAACATGATGCATCACATTAATATAATGAAAGATTAAAATCACATGATTATCTCAATAGATGCAGAGGAAGCATTTGACAAAATACAATATTTTTATAATTAAAAAAGACACTTGTCAACCACTTAAGCACAAAAGAAAAGTACCTCAACATAATAAAGAAAATATAGGACAAACCCACAATAAACATCATACTTACCAATGGAAAGGTGACAGTTTTTCTTTAAGATTAGGAACAAGACAAGAATGTCCACCCTTGCCACATCTATTAACTACAATATCCAAAGTCATAGCCAGAGCAATTAGAGAAGCTAAAGAAAAAAAAGGATCCAAATTGGAAAGAAAGAAGTCAAATTATCTCTCTTTTCAGATGGCATGATCTCATATGTAGAAAATCCTAAAGATTCCATCAGAATTGTTAGAATTAATAAACTAATTTAGTAAAGTTGTAGGATACTAAACAAATATGCAAAATTAGTTGTGTTTCTGTACACTAACAATAAACTACCTAAAAAAGAGACATTAAGAAAAGAATCCCATTTATCATCAAAAGAATAAAATACTCAGGAATAAATTTAACAAAGAGGTGAAAGATATGTATACTAAACAATGAGACCCTGATAAAAGAAAGTGAAGAAGACACAAATAAATGAAAAGACATCCCATGTTCATGGATTGATTAAGTTAATATTGCTAAAATGTTCATACCATCCAAAGTGATCTATAGGTTCAATGCAATTCTTATCAAAATTCCAATGTCACTCCTCACAGAAATAGAAAAAAAGCCACTACAATTTGTATGAGACCAAAAAAGACCCCAAATGGCCAAAACAATCTGCAATTAAAAAAACACAAGAAACAAAAACCAAAAAAACAAAGCTGGAGATATCACACTACCTGGTTTCAAAGTTCACCACAAAGCTATAGTAACAGTATGGTACTGGCATAAAAACATTCACATAGGCCAATGGAACAGAATAGATAGCCCCAAAATAAACTTACACATATGTGGTTGATAATCTTTGAAACAGAAACCAAGAATACACAACAGGGAAAGGATAGGGTCTTCAACAAATGGTGCTATGAAAATTGGATATCTTCAGGCAAATGAATGAATTGAATCCTTATTGTACACTATACACAAAAATTACCTCAAAATGAATTGAAAAATTAAATAAATGTAAGACCAGAAACTGTAAAACTCCTAGAAGGAAACATAGAGAAAAAGCTCCTTGACATTACTCTTGGCAATAATTTTTTTGGATATGATTCCCAAAGCACAGACAATGAAAACAAAAGCCAACAAGGGAACTATATCAACTAAAAATCTTATGCATAAGAAAGAAAACAACCAATAAAATGAAAAGACAACTTACAGAATGGGAGGAAACATTTAAAAACAATATATCTGACAAAGGGTTAATACAAAATACATAAATAACATATACAACTCAACAGCAAAAATCATATAACCCAATTTAAATAAAAGCAATATACCTGAATAGAAATTTTTCAAAAGAGCACACACAAATGCCCAATAGGTATATGAAAAAGTGCTCAACACCACTAATCATCACAAAAATGCAAATCAAAACCACAATGAGAATCACCTCACACTTGTTAGAATGGCTATTAAAAAACACAAGAGATAGCAAGTGTTGGTAAAGATGTAGAATAATGTGAACTGTTGTACACTGTTAGTAGAAATATAAATTTGTACCATTTTCCATTATGGAAAATGGTAGGGAGATTCCTTAAAAATTAAAAACAGAACTACCAAAAAGGTAAGTGAGAGCCCTTCAACAGTCCACATTCCCACCGTGGACTTCTACAATCCTAGCTATGAGAGAGTCCCTCAACCATCTTTGCGCCCTGAAATTAACATATGGAGCTGCCAGGAGATTACACAATCTAACTGTGATGGCACAGTTAGAGAGAAGGAGCCCGTGCT
>NW_022143580.1:0-8150 GCF_007565055.1 Rhinopithecus roxellana
AGGATCTTTGTAAAATGGCATCATACTGCAAAAACTCAACTTTTGCTCTTTGTGATTGTTATTAATTTGTTGTTCTACCATTTCACAATGATAGGTTTACTAAGGTAGTGTTCACTAATCTTGTGAGCATTTGGTAGACCATTTCAGTTTTTAGATATTTCTCTTTAGCTTGATAAAATCTCTTGGGTTATTTGAAAGTATCCTTTTTTTTTTCATTTTCCATATTGAGTCCTATTAAACTCCCATTGGTCAAATTTTGGCCATCCATATTGAATATCTGCATTCTTTTTGTTTGAGCTTTGAATTCTGTTTTCTTTTTGCTTTTCTTTAGGAATTCTCTGCAACTGTATTTGTAACCCTTCTAGTTAGTGTTTATTGGGGAGAACAATTTTAATATCCAAAAGCTCTTTCTTGTTTTTATTATCTCTTTTTATTGACATTTCATTCTGGATTTTTAGATATAATATCTTTTCAACTTTATATGAAAATTCAACTTAAACATTTTGCTGTGTTTTGTTTCTATACTGTTCTTCAAATCTCTTCTCTTTTCTCTTAGGGTTATGTTTTTATTTATTTAAACCCTTATGCTACAGATTTTTCTCAAATCTTTGGTACTCTATATATACCCTCATATTTAATAATAATGCCCCCATCCCAAATAAAAGTTTACATGACTCTGTGTACATTGGTGGGTTTGTTAATTTATAGTATTTATTTTAGAGTGGGAAGATACAATGCTCACCGTGAAGTTGTCACTATATAAGGAACGTCTAAATGTCTGAATACAGAGGCCTTTACTCTAGGCATCTGTCACCTACATTAGCTACCTAACTCCTCTTTCATGATTTATTCACTTTGTTTAGGTAATGATACTTGCACTTTTTAGCCTAGGAGAGAGCACTCTGCTGTTGCTGTTTTATTAGAAGGGACAGGTCAGTCTACTTATTCACACATGGACCTGTAAAATGTTCTCTAGTTTTTATTCCCAACCATTACATCTTCCTTTTCAAAATCTTATATGTCTTAGTGCAGAGGCTGTGTAGAGTTAGACCAAATGGTTGAATACACTCTCAGCTGGAATCCTCTGTTCTGCTTCATCAGTCAACAGAGTTAAATAAACACAGTTTTCTGCTTTCAAGCAGTTCAGAATCAAGAGGTAGTGATAAACAAACAGGTAATTATAACACAATGTGGAAAAAAGTGATAAATTTATACAAATGAAATTTCATGATCATAGAGACACATTGCCTAAAGCCATTTGAAACTCAGTGTAGGTCTTTTGTGGTCAGGCAAAATCTCCTGAGGAGGGAGCACTGCATTACTCAAGGCCTCGTATGTCACTGCTGAGCTGTAGGAGAACAGACTTGGTTTCCTAGTTATTAATAGCTGTGTCATCATATGAAAAGGGGATAATTATACATTCTTCATAGGGCATTATATAAAGATGAAATGACACATTATATACAAAGCCATACAAAACTGCCTGAAACTAAAAAGATCTTGCATATAGAATGCTCTCAGTAAATAGTAGTTACTGATTTTCTTCAATTTTGTCATACGACTTTTATCACATTTTATATTCTCTAAAATGGGACAGCTTCTTATGCTTCATGCAAAGAAATGTGTCATCTGTCAGGTGAAGGGTTAGATTATGATGTAGATGTCATTGTCTGCTCATGTGTGTATTTAACAGTGCTAAGAAGGTATCTGTTTATCTTCTTGTCAGCTGAGGTATTTTATTAGTAGCTCTACAAATGATTAAACTTGAAAGTAAGTCTTCATTGCTACTTCATATGTCTCCAAGGAAACAATTTTATAATGCAGAGCTGAAACAAAAGTCTTATCATGTACACACAAGAAGCCTATGTGTAGTGAAATTAAATACAGTGGAGACTGTCAGAGCTCTCAGGATAGCACTGACATTGCCAAATTTAGGACAGTTTACTGTGACAGTTGCTTCCACAATGGGCTACAATTTAGCAGATAAAATTTTCTGCCAAAATGTTCTAGCTGACTTTCAGGAAAAGTTGGATTACTCTTTGTATTAGGCTGTTCTCATGCTGCTATAAAGAACTCCCCAAGACTGGAAAATTTATAAAAGAAAGAAGTTTAATTGACTCACAGTTTCTGCATTGCTGAGAAGGCATTAGGAAACTTATAATCATGATGGAAGGCAAAAGAGAAGCAGGCACCTTCTTCATAGAGCAGCAAGATGGAGTGACTACAAGTAATGGAAATGCCAGACACTAATAAAACCACCAAATCTCCTGAGACTCACTATCATGAGAACAGCATGGGAGAAACCAACCCCATGATCCAATTACCTTCACCTGGTCTAACCCTTGACACATAGGAATTAAAATTCGAGATGAGATTTTGGGTGGGGGCACAACTAAACCATGTCATTCTGCCCCTGGCTCCTTCCAAATCTCACGTCCTCATATTTCAAAACCCATCATGCCTTCCCAACAGTCCTCCAAAGTCTCAACTAATTCCAGCCTTAACCCAAAAGTTCAAGGCCAAAGTATCATATGAGACAAGGCAAGTCCCTTCTGCCTACGAGCCTATATAATCAAAAGCAAGTTAGTTTACTTCCTACATACATTGGGGGTACAAGTATGGGTAAATACACCTGTTCCAAATGGGAGAAATTGGCCAAAAAAAACGGGTCACAGGCCCTATGCAAATCCAAATCCAATGGGGCAATCAAATCTCAAAGCTCCAAAATTATCTTTGAATCCATGTCTCACATCCAGGTCATGGTAATGCAAGAGGTGGGCTCCCATGGCCTTGGGCAGTTCCACCCTGTGGCTATGCAGGCCATAGCTCCCTCCTGTCTCTTTTCATGGGCTGGCATTGAATGTCTGCGGCTTTTCGAGGTGCATTGTGTAATCTGTCAGTGGATTTACCATTCTGGGTTCTGGAGGATGGTGTCCCTCTTCTTACAGCTCCTGGAAATCCACTTGTTAACATACATCCTCTGAAACCTAGGTGGAGGTCCCCAAACCTCAATTCTTGTTTTCTGTGCACCTACATGACCAACACCACATGGAAGCTGCCAAAGCTTGAGGCTTGCATTGTCTGAAGCAATAGCATGAGCTGTACCTTGGCCCGTTTTAGCCATGTCTGGAGCAGCTGGACACAGAGAACCAAGGAACAAGTCCCAAGTCCTGAGGCTGCACAGAGCAGGGGGTCCTGGACCCAGCACAGGAAACCATATTCCCTCCTAGACCTCTGGACTTGTGAAGGGAAGGGCTGCCAGGAAGGTCTCTGACACGCTCTGGAGACATTTTCCCCATTGTCTTCGTGATTAACATTTGGCTCCTCGTTACTCATGCAAATTTCTGCAGTGTAGCTTCAATTTCTCCCCAGAAAAATGTTTTTTTTTCTTTTCTATTGCATTGTCAGGCTGCAAATTTGTAAACTTTTATGCTCTGTTTCCTCTTGAATGCTTTACTGCTTTAGAAATTTCTTCTCTCGATACCTAAACCATCTCTCTCAATTCAAAGTTCCACAGATTTCTAGGGCAGGTGCAAAATGCCCCATCTCTTTGCTAAGCATAGCCAGAGTCAGCTTTGCTCCAATTCCAAGAAGTTCCCCATCTCCATCTGAGACCACGTCAGCCTGGACTTCATTGTTTATATCACTATCAGCATTTGATCAAAGCCATTTAACAATTATCTAGGAAGTTCCAAACTTTCCCCCATTTTCCTGTCTTCTTCTGAGTCCTCCAACTGTTCCAACCTCTGCCCATTACCCAGTTCCAAAGTTGCTTCCACATTTTTGGATATCACTATGACAGTTTCCCATGACCTTGGTACCAATTTACTCTATTAGTCAGTTCTTAGGTTGCTGTAAAGAACCGCCTGAGATTGGGTAAAGAGACTGGGAATGAGGTTTAATTGACTCACAGTTCTGCATAGCTTTGAAGGTGTCAGGGAACTTACAATCATGGTGGAAGGCAAAGGAGAAGAAGACACCTTCTTCACAGGGCTGCAGGATGGAGTGCAAGACAGGGAAATGCCAGATGCTTCCAAACCCACCAGATCTCCTGAGACTCACTCACTATCATGAGAAGAGCATGGGGGAAACCATCTCCATGATCTGATCTCCTCTACCTGATCCTGCCCTTGACATGTGGGAATTACAATTCAAGATGAGATTTTTGGTGGAGATACAGCCAAATCATACCACCCATTAAGGTTCATATCTCAATTATGGGGGAGAAGTAAGTTTAATCTGATTTCTTCAATCTGCTTCAGAAGTACACAAGGATGGTGGAGGTAAAGAGTGATGGGCATGGATCAGGATGTGCAACATGTGTGTGATTACATATGAAACTGCCAATTGCATGCTTCATTCAGAAAAGTCTTTAGTCTTCAACAATAAACTCAATGTATTCCTGAGGAGGAAAATAATGTGAAAGTATTCATTAAGAGAAACGAACAAAGCTATAGTTGACTTGTTTGTGTATTATAGCACATAATGATGGATGAATCAGTTAGCAATAGCTATGTAACAAACCATTCAAACTGCATGGCTTAAACAGGTATTTACTTATAACTTTGCAGATATTTATGGGCAAGTCTGATAAGAACCAGTCTTAGTTGGTCTTGGCTTGGCTTGCTCATGACTCTTGGGTCAGCTGACAGGTCAGGTTTGGACAAGTTGATTTAGGATGACCTCAGCTGAGTCATTTAGGATGACCTCATTTCTGTTGCATATGTTCTCCCATCTTCTAGATTAGTCTGAATTTATTCTCATTCTGGGGGAGGATGCAAAGAGAAAGATAAAGGGTGTTAAGAAGAATGTAATGCTTCTTAAAAGCTAGGCTCAGAACCATATTTACCATTACTTCTGACAAATTCTATTGGCTAGTGAAATTCACACAGCAAACCTAGATTCAAAAGAGTATATAAAAAATCTCCAACTCTTGAAGTGAGGAGCTACAAAATCACATTTCAAATGGTGCAGAAATTGGCAGAAAAAATTAATTGGCAGGATGGCATGGTTCAATTCAATCAACCAAAATGAGGTCTTAGCAACCAGGAAATAGTTGCTGCTTTGATACAATTCTTTATGCTCCAACTGTTTCAGTTGCCAAGTAACTTGATGTGTGGGATGAAACATACCATTTTTATTTTAACTTTAGTTTTGTTTGTTTGTTTGTTTTCATTTGTAAAGCAAGCAGACTAGGTAGATCCTACTTTATGTTTTCAAATAAAATCCTTCTCATCCCAAAGAGATTCTTCCCTAACACTTGGAAGTTAAGGTGGGAGTGGTGCCTTCTTTTTCCTTTCTTCTAAAAAAAGATTGACTAAAACAACTAGAATGTCCGTCGTTTATCTCTCTTTCTCCTTCCTTAGTTGATGCCTTCGGAAGAGGAAGGAAGGCGGAAGGAAGGGAAGTGGAGGAGGGGGGAGGGAGGGGGAGTGGAGGAGGGAGGGAGGGAGGGGGAGGGAGGGAGGGAGGGAGAGGGGGGCGGGAGGGAGGAGGGAGGGAGGGAGGAGGAGGGAAGGCGGAGGGAAGGAGGAAGGAAGGAAGGAAGGACGGAAGCAGGAAGGAAGGACCTTCCTTCCTCCCTCTCTTCTCTCTTTCTTTCTCTCTCTCTCTGTCTTTCTTTTACTTTTTCTTTCCCCTCCTTCCCTCCATCCTTCCTTCCCATGACCTTGGTACCAATTTACTCTATTAGTCAGTTCTAGGTTGCTGTAAAGAACCGCCTGAGATTGGGTAAAGAGACTGGAATGAGGTTTCCTTCCTTCATTCCTTCTTTTTTTTTTTTTTTTTTTTTTTTTTTGACAGTTTCACTCTTGTTGCCCAGGCTGGAGTGCAGTGGTACAACCTCGGCGCACTGTAACCTCCTCCTGCCTCAGTCTCCCAAGTAGCTGGGATTACAGGTGCCCACAATCACGCCTGGCTAATTTTTTTTTTTTTTTTTTTTGTATTTTTATTTTGTATTTTAGTAGAGACACAGTTGTACCATGTTAGCCAGGCTGACTCGAACTCCTGACCTCAGGTGATCCCCCTGCCTCAGACTCCCAAAGTGCTGGGATTACAGGCATGAGCCACTGTGCCCGGCCTCCATCTCCTTTCAAAGTCCTTATCTTTTTGGATCAAATAAAAATTTAAGAAAAATAATTCATGCATTTATACCATTGGTTATACCTGGATAATTTTTCAAGTCGTTTTCCTTGTTACTTATGCTTCTTTGGCTAATTAAATTCAATGAGAATGTTGTGTTTTAAAATACCCAGCATTCTACAGGAACCAGTGAATTCCATCTTACTGGCTTTTATTCCTTTTCTACTTATTAAATAAAGGAATTCTCTAAAGATTAGTCCTCTTTTATTTAAGAATTCCTCAATTAACACATGAAATGTTTATATATTAATCTAAAATTGTTCCTCAAATTTTATTTCCTCCTCTCCAACTGAGTATCAAATTATTTGGATGCTAATTTCTTGAAATTTTTCAAATTCAGTTTATATTAGAACCCTTTGCTTCCTTCTGAGATGGATTAAAATAAATTGCAATTCTTTACCTCCTGCTTTAACTCCTGCGTAAAACAGCTAATAAATAAATACAATATGTGGAAAGTATGTTTTAAGATACTGGACATTAATCAACAAAGCTCAGTGAAGTGATCCCTGACCTGAAAATGAAAGAGGTAATATCACTACAGATTCTATTGATAATCATAAAATAAGCAAACAATGAACAATGTTATGCCAATAAATTAGACAACTTAGATGAAATGGACAAATACCTTGAAAGACACAAACAACAGGAGTTCACTCAAGTAGAAACAGACAACTGTAATGGCCTAACTTTTATCAGTATATGACTTGATAATCTCTTACCTCCTCATCTGAGTTTGATGCCACCTTTATAATGGTCTGAAGCCTTTCAAAATTTGAGTTAATTTTTAAGATTTATACCTCCTTTTCTTCAAAATTGTTTACTCTTCATTAATATTTTTGTAATATTCCTAACTTTTCATCTTTCTTTTCATTTCCTACTGTCCTTTTTATCTTAAAATTGTATTGCAGTGATACTTTGTCTCTGTACCTTTTTAAAAAAGACCTAACATGTAGCATAATTCCTAGTACTTAGTACTCAGTGGAAATTTGCTGAATGAATAATGTGATGGGGTCAAATGCATGAGCTTTGAAAATGAAGCTTCCAAAACTTGAAGCTTGGCCTTGAAAATCTATCTTTTCAAGATCTTCCTGATGTTTCTGCATCATAGTTTGCTCATCTTAAAAGTTAAAATAATTGTATCTTCCTCATACAGTTGTGATGACTGATATAAATTAATATATTTTAATCACTTAAAGCAGTTACTAGTACACAGCAAACTCTCAAAAAACATTTGTTACTAAAGCCATGCATCACTTAATGATGGGGATAGTCTCTGAGAAATGCATTCCTAGGTGATTTCCTTATTGTACAAACATCATACAGTGTACCTTTACAAACCTAGATGGTATAGCCTACAACACACCTAGGTTATATGTTATATACCCTATTATCACTCCTAGGCTAAAACCTTGTGCAGTATCCTACTGTACTGAATACTCTCGGCAATTTTAACAAAATAGTATTTCTGTATAGAAATATATCTGAACATAGAAAAGATAAAGTAAAAACATAGTATGGAAGAAAACAAGTGATTATACTTGTGTAGGACACTTACCATGAGTGGAACTTGCAGGATGGGAAGTTGCTCTGGCTGAGTCATGAGTAAACGGAGAGTGACTGTGAAGGCCTGGGCCATTACTGTCCACTACTTTAGACTTTATAAACACTGTATAATTGAGCCACACAAATGTTCAAAAATTGTTTCTTCAATAAGAAATTAATATTAACTTTAAACTTTTCTACTTTATAAACTTTTTATTTTCTAAGTTTATTGGCTCTTATAACACTTAGTTTAAAACACAAACACATTGTACAACTGTTAAATATATTTGCTTTGTAAACTTTTTTGCTAAAAACTTAAGAGAGAAACACACACATTAGCCTAAGCTTACAGAATGTCGGGATCCTCCATATAACTGTCTTCCACCTCCATATGTTGTCCCACTGGAGGGTCTTTAAGGACAGTAACATGCATTGAGCTGTCATCTCCTATGGTAACAATGCCTTCT
>NW_022143581.1:0-28865 GCF_007565055.1 Rhinopithecus roxellana
CTTACTCATCTCTTACCCCCACCCTACTACTGCTCTGAGTCCGCTATCTCTGCCTGTCGCTTTTGGTGCCTTATTCTCCCATCTCCTCAAGCCCGCTCACACCCCCCCCGCTCTGTCCCTCTTTATCTACCTCTCCTCGCGGGAGCTGTCGTTCTGTCTATATATTTCTTCCTCCCTACCCCTCCCCTGACTCCGCCGCCTCCGCTGTTCTGCCCATCGCTTTCGGCTACTCCTCTGGGCGCTCTTTTGCTCCCTCTCCTCTCTTCCTGTCTCGCTTTTCTCCCATCGCGGTCTCTTCCCTCGCTGCGGGCCTCGCTGTCTACGGTCCTCGTCTCCTCTCATATTCTGTCTGTCGCTGTGGCAGCCCCTCTACTACTCGGTCTCTGGCTTCTGTCGCAACCATCTGTTTTCCGACGTTCTCCTTGTTCCCTCGCTCGCGCTGAGATCTACTCTTGTTCACCCTTTCCTTTCATCCCTCCTACCTCTCTATCTCCTACTATTTGTCCGATCTTTGCAGCCCTTCCGCTTAGCTCTACTCTCTATAAGGTCTAAACCACGTGGCTCCCTCTGTCTTTTCTGTACTCTCTTCTGATACCTCTAGCTCTATATAATCCAATATCTGATCTATCTTTATAGGCTCTGTCTCTTCTCCGCTGCTCCTGTCTTTCTTTTCTCTCTCCCTCTCCTCTCTCTGCCCTCTCATTTGTCTCTCTTGTCTACCTATATGTGTTCTCCATCACCCACTCCGCCTTTCTCTATCATCTTTATTTCCCCCGCTCTCTCTGTATCTCTCTGTACTCTTTGCTCCCTCTCTCTCTGTTCGTCTGGCTTTGTCCGCTTTTCTTCTCTCTCCCGCGATATCTCATTCTATCTAGTCGGTCCTCTTTCCTCTCCTCTCTCTCATATGTCTCTCTTTCTCCACTCTCCCTCGCTACGCTTCTCTCCTTTAATTACATCTCTTGTTTCTTTCTCCCTCTCTACTCTTCTCACACCTCTATCCCTTAATCTCGTCTGTCCTCTCTATATTTTCATCCGGTCCTATCTTTCTCTCTCTTCTTTTCCTACTCACCCTCCTCTCTCTTTTTCTTTTACTCATTGTGGTCTCTTTCCTTTCCTCTCCCGCTCTCTCCCACCTCCCCTCCTCCTTCTGGATCGCTCCTTTTCTCCCTCTTTGTAGTTCTCTCTCTTCTTACTCTCTCTTTTCCATCCCTCTACCATCTAGTTTCTGTCTTCTGGTGTCCTTTCCTCCCTCTCTCTCTTCTCCTCTTCCTGGTCTGTCTTGTCCTTCCTCTCCGCTGCTCTCTTCTCTCTCTTCTGTCTCTCTGCTGTCCCTCTCTCTCTGCCTATCATCATATCGATTTGCCATCGTTTTCTCCCTGTCCTCTCTTCTCTCTCTCTCTCTTCTCTGGATTCTCCCTCCTCCTCTCTTCCTCCCTCTGCTGTTTTCTCCGCTCTCTTCTTCTACTTACTCTTTTCTCCTTTCTTCTTCTGTCTTCTGCTTTCCCTTTCTCCTGCCGTATCTCTTCTCTCTCCTCTTTTCTCCCTCTCTTCTCTTTTTCCTCTTTTGTGTACTCTCTTTTCTTCCCTCTCCTTCCCCATCTCTCTGACTGTCTTTCTTTCTCCCTCTCTCTCTTCTCCTCTTCTGGCTCTCTTTTTCTCCCTCTCACATACTTCGTGTCTCTTTTTCCCTCTGTCCTCTAATCTCCATCTCTTCTGGGACTATCTTTCCCCATCTCTCTACCTCTCTCTTCTTCCTGTCTCTCTTATCCCTCCCTGGTATCTTTTCTCCCGTGTTCTGTCTCTCTTTTCCCGGTCTCTTCTCTTATGTCTATATTTCTCCCTTTCTCTCTTCTGTCTCTGTCTTTCCTCACCTACTCTCTCTTTGTCTTTATTTTCATCCCTCTATCTCTTCTCGTTATTCAATGTTCTCTCGTTTCTCCCCTCTCTCTCGTTCTCGCTCTGTATGTCTCCCATCTTTCCCCTCCTCTAATTCTGTCTCTCTTTTTCTCCCCCTGTCCACGCCCTTCTGTCCATCTTTTCTACCTCTATCTCCTCTTCTCTCCCTATCTTGCTCCCTTTTTTCCCTCTCTCCGCTTGTGTCTCTCGGTTCCTCCCCTGTCTCTCTTCTTTTCTGTCTCTATTTTTCCTCCCTGTCACGTCTCTCAGATGGGCTGATAATCTTGTTTTAGATACCCCGCTATTCATCTCTATTATGTCGTACGTGGGTTATACCTCTACTATAAGCTCTTCTGTCTAATTTATCACCTACATCTATTATATCGATTATGTCTAATTTTATACAAAACCTATAATCAATTATACCAAGAGTCTAGTAATTTTATAACCTCTTCGTATTAGATCTAAATTAATTATGTGTAATATTTCATACTAGATCCTATTATATCTATTATGTCATAGAGTTAACACTTTAGCTATTATATCTAAATATGTCTATATTTATACCTATATCTATTATTCTAGTATGTCTATAGCTTATTCCATATATCTAGTATATCTATTATGTCTGTAGTTTATACATATATCAGTTAATATCTATATGTCCTATATTGTTAATAACTACCTTTTCTATTATATCTATTATGTCTTATGTCCTATATTGTTATAACTGCTATCAATAAGATCGAGAAAGTTCTATTAGTTTCTCCTCTATCATATCTATTATGCTCTATATTATTATAACCTGTAATCGATTGATGTCTATTATGCATGTTTATAACCTATGTCATTTATGTCTATATTTATGAACCAAATATTATTATGGTCTAATATTGATATATAACTTGAATCTAATTTGTCTATGTTGACTACCTCTACTCTAGTATATCTATTATGTCTATCTTTTATACATATAGCTAATTATGGGGCTAGATTTTATACCTAATCTATTAATCTAGTATGTCTATATTTTATTTTAGCCTAATCTATAATCTATTAATGGCTATATTTGATACCTATGTACCAGGATGTTCTATAATTTATACCTATATCTATTATAATTTTGGAATGTCTATATGTTTACGCTATATCTATTACTTCTATATTTTATATTCAGGATCTATTATATCTATTATGTCGTATATTTTTATACCTATATCTATTATATCTATTATTCTGTAGTTATCCATCTATCTATGATATCTTGATGTCTATATGGGAATATACCTCTATCTATAATATCTATTAGGGCACTATAGTTGTTAACTCTGTCCTAGTATCTCTATTCATGTCTAAATTTAATAACTCTATCTATTAGATCTTTATGCCTATATTTTAATACCTAAGACCCTATTATATCTCTGATGTCTATCTTTTAATCCCTATCTATTTCACCTTTATGATGTTATCCCTATCTTTTATATTATTCTAGAGGTCTAATTTGTACCTATAGCTATTATGTGTATATTTTGTACCTATGATGTCTTTTTAATGTCTGTATTGTATACCGATATCTATATGTCTATAGTTATTTAATTTTATTTATTTATTTATTTATTTATTTTTTTTCTGCACGGAGTTCTTGCTCTGCTGCCCAGCTGGAGTGCCTGGCCGCTCTCAGCTCTCTGCAAGCTCCGCCGGCCCGGGTTTCACGGCCATTCTCCGGTCGCAACCTCCCGAGTAGCTGGGACTAACAGGCAACACGCTTCGGCGCCCGGCTAGTTTTTTGTATTTTTTAGTAGAGACGGGGTTTCTCCGTATTAGCCAGGATGCTCTCGATCTCCTGACCTCATGATCCGCCTATCTCGGCCTCCCAAAGTGCTGGGATTACAGGATTGAGCCACCACGCACGGCCTATTATGTCTATATTTAATACCTATATCTATTATATCGATTACGTCTATACTTTATACCTATATCTACTTTGTCTATATTTTATACCTGTATCGATTATATTTTTTATGTCTATATTTTATACCTATATCTATTATATCTCTTATGTTTATATTTTATACCTATATCTATTATATCTATTATGTTTATATTTTATGCCCATATCTATTATGTCTATATTTTATACCTATATCTATTATATCTTTTATGTCTATATTCTATACCTATATCTATTATACCTATTATGTCTATATTTTATACGTATATCTATTATATCTCTTGTGTCTGTACTTTATACCTTTATCTATTATATCTATATTTTATACCTACATCTATTATAACCATATTTTATACCTCTATCCATTATATCTACTATTTTTTACCTATATCTATTATATCTATTATATTTATAATTTATAATCATATCTATTATATCTATATTTTATATCTATATCTATCATATCTATTGTCTATATTTTGTACCTGTATCTGTTACATCTATTATGTCTATATTTTATACCTATATCTATTATATCTATTTTGTCTATATTTTATATCTATATCTATCATATCTATTATGTCTATATTTTATACCTATATATTTCATATCTATTATGTCTATATTTCATACCTATATCTATTATATCTATTATGTCTATATTTTATACCTATATCTATTGCATCTATTATGTGTATATTTTAAAACTATATCTTTTGTATGTATTATGTCTATATTTTATACCGATATCCATTATATCTATTATGTCTGTACTTTATACCTATATCTATTATGGCTATATTTATACCTATATCGATTATATCTATTATGTTTATATTTTATACCTATATCTCTTATGTCCATATTTTATACCTATATCTATTATAACGATTATATCTATATTTTAGAAGTATATCTGTTATATCTATTCTGGCTCTATTTTACACCGATATCTATTATGTCTATATTTGATACCTATATCTATTATACCTATTACGTCTATATTTTATACCTATATCTATTATATCTATATATCTATATTTTTTACGTATATCTATTATATCTATTATGTCTGTCTATGATATCTATTATATCTATATTTATACCTATATATATTATATCTATATTTTATACCTGTATGTATTATATCTATTATGTATATGTTTTATATCTATATCTATTATATCTATTATGTCTATATCTTATACCTATATCTATTATATCTATTATGTCCATATTTTATACCTATATCTATTGTCTATAATGTCTGTATTTTATACCAATATCGTTTGTATGTGTTAAGTCTATATTTTATACCGATATCTGTATCTATTATGTCTTTATTTTATACGGATATCTATTGTATCTATTATGTCTATATCTTCTACCTATATCGATTGTATCTATGATGTCTATATTTCTTACTATATCTATTATATCTATTATGTCTATATTTTATAAACATATCTATTATATCTATTATGTCTATATTTTATATCTATATGTATATCTATTATGTCAATATGTTCTACGTATATCTATTATACCTTTTATGTCTAGATTTTATACATATATCTATTCTATCTCTTATGTCTACATGTTATACCTATATCTATTATAACTATTAAGTCTATATTTTATTCTTATATATATTATATCTATTATGTCTATATTTTATACCTATATCTATTATATCTATTATGTCTATATTTATACCTATATCTATTATATCTATTATGTCTATATTTTATACCTAAATCTATTATATTTATTATGTCTACATTTTATACCTATATCTATTATATCTATTATGTCTGTATTGTTTACCTATATCTATCTATTATGTCTGTATTTTATACCTATATCTATTATATCTATTATGTCTATTTATTATACCTATATCTATTATATCTATTATATCTATATTTTATACCTATATCTGTTATAACTATGTTTTTATACCGATATCTGCTATATCTATATTTTATTCCTTTATCTATTATGTCTATTTTATTTATATTTTATGATTATAAACATTATATCTATATTTTATACCAATATCTATTATATGTATATTTTTTACTTATATCTATTATGTCTATTATATCGATATTCTATACCTATATCTATTATATCTATATTTTATATCCCTATCTATTATGTTTTATGTCTATACTTTATACCGATGTCTATTTTATCTATTATGTCTATATTTTATACCTATGTCTATTACATCTCTTTTGTCTATATTTTATACGTATATCTATAATATCTATTATGTCGGTATTTCATACCTATATCTATTATATCTATTACGTCTATATTTTATACCTATATATATTATGTCTATATTTTAAACCTATATCTATTATATACATTATGGCTATATTTTATACCTATATCTATTATATCTATTATGTCTATATTTTATACCTATATCTATTATGTCCATATTTTATACCTATATCTATTATATCTCTTATGGATATATTTTATACCTATATCTATTATATCTATGTCTATATTTTATACTTTTATCTATTGTATTCATGATGTCTATATTTTATACCTATATCTATTATATCTATTATAGCTATATTTTATACCTATATCTATTATATCTATGATGTCTATATTTTAAACCTATAACTATTTTGTCTATATTTTTTATCTATATCTATTATATCTATATTTTATACCTACATCTGTTATACCTCTTATATCTATATTTTATACCAATATCTATATGTATTATGTCTATATTTTATATCTTTATCTATTATATCTATTATGTCTATGTTTCATACTTATATCTATTATGTCTATTATGTCTATATTTTATACCTATATCTATTATTTCCACTATATCTATATTTGATACCTGTATCTATTATACGTATATTTGATACCCATATCCATTATATCTATTATATCTATATTTTTTACCTATATCTATTATATCTATTATGTCTATCTATTATATATATTATATCTATATTTTATACCTATATCTATTATATCTATATTTTATACCTCTATCTATTATATTTATTATGTCCATGTTTTATATCTATATCTATTATATCTCTTATGTGAATATGTTACTTATATCTATTATATCTATTATGTCTATATTATATACCTATATCTATTATATCTATTATGTCTAAATATTATACCTATGTCTATTATGTGTATGTTTTATACCTATATCTATTATAAATATTATGTCTATTATTCATAACTATATATTATGTCTATATTTTACACCTATATCTATTATATCTATTATGTCTATATTTTATATCTATATCCATTATATATGTATATATTTTCTATCTATATCAATTATGTCTATATTTTACACCTATATCTATTATATCGATTATGTCTATATTTTATACATATATCTATTATATCTTTATGTCTATATTTTATAGCTCTATCTATTATGTCTATATTTTTTACCTATATCTATTATATCTATTATGTCTAAAAATTATACCTTTATCTTTTATGTCTATATTTTATACCTATATCTATTTTGTCTATATTTTATAGCTATATCTATTGTATCTCTTATGTCCATATTTTATATCTATATCTATTATATCTATTTTGTCTACATTTTATACCTATATCTGTTATGTCTACATTTTATACCTATATCTATTATACCTATTATGTCTATATTTTATAGGTATATCTAGTATGTCTATATTTTACACCTATATCTATATCTATTATGTCTATATTTTATACCTATATCAATTATATCTATTATGTCTATATTTTATACCTATATCTACTGTATCTATTATGTCTATAATATTATACCTATATTATGTCTATATTTTATACCTATATCTATTATATCTATTATGTCTAAGTATTATACCTATATCTATTATGTCTATATTTTATACCAATATCTATTATGTCTCTATTTTATACCTATATCTATTATATCTATTATGTCAATATTTTATACCTATATCTATTACATCTATAATATCTATATTTTAAACCTATGTCTAGCATGTCTACATTTTATACCTATATCTATTATATCTATTATGTGTATATTTTATACGTATATCTATTATGTCTATATTTTATACCCACATCTATTATATCTATTATGTCTATATTTTATACCTATATTTATTATGTCTATTATGTCTATATTTTATACCTATATCTATTATATCCATTATGTCTGTATTGTATGCCTATATCTATTATATCTATTATGTCTATATTTGATACCTATATCGATTATATCTATTATGTCTATATTTTATAACTATATCTATTATATCTATTATATCTATATTTTACACCTCTATCTGTTATAACTATATTTTATACTGATATCTATTATATCTATATTTTCAACCTTTATTTATAAGATCTATTATATTTTTATTTTATAATTATATCTATTATATATATATTTTATACCTGTATCTATTATAGCTATTATATCTATATTTTATATCTATATCACTTATATTTATGTTTTATACGTATTTCTATTATACCTATTATGTCTATATTTTATACTTCTATCTATTATATCTATATTTTACACCTGTATCTATTATATTTATTTTGTCTATATTTGATTACTATGTCTATTATATCTATTCTGTCTATATTTTTTACCTATATCTATTATATCTAGTATGTCTATATTTTATACCTAAATCTATCATATATATTATGTCTATATTATATACCTGTACCTATTATATGTATATTTTATACCTATCTCTATTATGTCTACATTTTATACCTTTATCTGTTATATCTTTTATGTCTGTATTTTACACCTATATCTATTATATCTTTTATGTCTGTATTTTGCACCTATACCTATTTTGTCTATATTTTATACCTATATCTATTATAACTATTACTTCTATAGTGTATAACTGTATCTGTTGTATCTATTCTGTCTATATTTTATTCCTATATCTATTATGTCTATATTTTATACCTATATCTATTTTATCTATTATGTCTGTATTTTTTACCTATAGCTATTATGTCTTTATTTTATACCTATATCTATTATATCTATTTTGTCTATATTTTAAACCTATATATATCACATGTATTATGTCTATATTTTATACCCATATATATCATATCTATTATGTCTATGTTTTATACCTATATCTATTATATGTCTTATGTCTATATTTTAAATCTATATCTATTATATCTATTATAACTATATTTCATACCTACATGTATTACATCTGTCTATATTTTATAGCTGTATCTATTACGTCTATATTTTATACCTATATCTCTTATATCTATTATGTCTATATTTTATAAATATATCTATTATATCTATTGTGTCTGTATTTTATACCTCTATCTATTACATCTATTATGTCTATATTTTGTCCCTCTATATGTTATATCTATTATGTCTATATTTTATAACTCTATCAACTATATTTATTATGTCTATATGTTATAACTCTATCTATTATATCTATTATGCATATATGATATACCTATATCTATTATATCTATTATATCTATATTTTAAACTTATACCTATTATGACTATTATGTGTATCTTTTATACCTATATTTATTATATCTATTATGTCTATATTTTATACCTATAACTATTTTGTCTATATTTTTTACCTATATCTATTATATCTATTTTGTCTATATTTTATACCTATATCAATTATACCTATTATGTCTATAATTTATACCAATATCTATTATATCTATTATGTCTATATTTCATACCTACATCTATTATATCTACTTTTTTCGTATATCTATTGTATGTATATTTTATACTTACATCTATTATATCTATATTTTATACCTGTATCTATTATATCTATGATTTCTATATTTTATACCTATATCTATTATATCTATTATGTCTATATTTTGTGCCTATATCTATTATATCTATTATGTTTATATTCTATACCTATACCTATTATGTCTATATTTTATACCTATATCTATTATATCTATTATGTCTATATTTTATACCTATATCTATTATACCTCGTCTGTTTATATTTTATACATATATCTATCATATCTATTATGTCTATATTTTATACCTATATCTATTATGTCTATATTTTATACCTGTATCTTTATATCTATTATGTCTGTATTTCATACCTATATCTATTATATCTATTGTCTATATTTTATACCCATATTTATTATATTTATTATGTTTATATTTTATACCTATATCTATAATATCTATTACGTCTATATTTTATAACTATATCTATTATATCTATTATGTCTATATTTATACCTATATCTATTATATCCACTATATCTATATTTTATACCTATATATATTATATGTATATTTGATTCCCATATCCATTATATCTATTATATCTATATTGTATACCTATATCTATTATATCTATTATGTCTACCTATTATATCTATTATATCTATATTGTATACCTATATATATTATATCTGTATTTTATTCCTCTATCTATTATATCTATTATGTCTATGTTCTATACCTATATCTATTATATCTATTATGTCTATATTTTAGACTTATATCTATTATATCTATTATGTTTCTATTTTATACCTATATCTATCAAGTCTATAATGTCTATATTTTATACCTATATATATCATATATATTATGTCTATATTTTATACCTATATCTATTATATCTATTAGGTCTGTATTTCATACCTATATCTATTATATCTATTGTCTATATTTTATACCCATATTTATTATATCTATTATGTTTATATTTTATACCTATATGTATAATATCTATTACGTCTACATTTTATCCCTATATCTATTATATCTGTTATGTCTATATTTTATACCTATATCAATTATATCTATTATGTGTATATTTTATACCTATATCTATTATATCTATTATGTCTATATTTTATACCTATGTCTATTATATATATTATGTGTATATTTTATACCTATATCTCTTATATTTATTATGTCTATATTTTAACCACATATCTATTATATCTATTATGTCTAAATAATATACCTTTACCTATTATGTCTATATTTTATACCTATATCTATTATAACTATTATGTCTATATTTTATAACCATATATTATGTCTGTATTTTACACCTATATCTATTATATCTATTATGTCTATATTTTATAACTATATATTATGTCTATATTTTATATCTATATCCATTATATATATTATGTCTATATTTTATATCTATATTATGTCTATATTTTACAACTATATCTATTATATCAAATCTGTGTATATTTTAAACCTATATCTATTATATCTTTATGTCTATATTTTATACCTATATCTACTATGTCCATTATGTGTATATTTTATACCTATATCTATTATAACTATTATATCTATATTTTATACCTATATCTATTATATCTATATTTTACACCTATATTTATTTTATCTTTATATCTATATTTTATACCTACATCTATATCTATTATATCTATATTTTATACCTATATCTATTATATCTTTTATATCTATATTTTAACTATATCTGTTATATCTATTATGTCTATATTTGATTCCAATATCTGTCATTTCTATTATGTCTATATCTATTATATCTATTATGTCTTTATTTTATACCTATATCTATTATATCTTTATGTCTATATTTTATACATATATCTCCTATGACTATATTTTATACCTATATCTACTATGTCTATATTTCATGCCTATATCTATTATATCTATTATGTCTATATTTTATACCTATTTTTATTATATCTGTTATGTCTATATTTTATACCTATATCTATTATATCTATTATATCTATATTTTATACCTATATCTATTATATCTATTATTTCCATATTTTATAACTTTATGTATTATATCTATTATGGGTATATTTTATAACTCTATCAATTATATCTATTATGTCTATATTTTATACGTCTATTATATCTTTTTTGTCTATATTTTATGCCTGTATGTATTATATCAATTATGTCTATATGTTATACCAATATCTATTATATCTATTGTATCTATATTTTACACCTATTTCTATTATAACTATATTTTGTATATTTTATACGTATATCTATTATATCTTTTATATCTATATTTTGTACCTATATCTATTTAATATATATTTTATACCTGTATCTATCATATCTATTATGTCTATATTTTATACCTATATCAATTATATCTATATTTTATACCTATATGCATTATATCTATATTATATTCCTATATCTATGATATCTATTATGTCTATATTTTATACCTATATATATTATATCTATTATGTCTATATTATATACCTATATCTATTATACCTATTATGTCTATATTTTATACCTATAACTATTTTGTCTATATTTTATACCTATATCTATTGTATCTGTGTTATTTATATTTTGTAACTATATCTATTATATCTATTTTTTATACCTATATCTATTATAACGATTATATCTATATTTCATACCTATATTTATTATATCTATATTTTATACCTATATCTATTATATCCATTATATCTATATTTTACACGTATATCTATTTTTTCTATGGTGTTATACCTATATCTATTATATCTACTATGTCTATATTTAACACCTATATCTATTATATCTATTATGTCTATATTTTATATGTATATCTATTCTGTCTATATTTTGTACCTATATCTATTATATCTATTACGTCTATATTTTCTACCTATATCTATTATATCTATTATGTCTATATTTTATACCTATATCTATTATATCTATTATTTCTATATTTATACCTATATCTATTATATCTATTATGTCTATATTTTTCACCTATAAGTATTTTGTCTATATCTTTTACCTATATCTATTATATCTATTATGTCTATATTTTGTACCTATATCTATTAGGTCTATTATGTCTATATTGTATACCTACATCTATTATATCTATTATGTCTATATTTTATACCTATATCTATTATATCTCTTATGTCTATATTTCATACCTATATCTCTTATATCTATTATGATTATATTTTATATCCATATCTATTATGTCCATATTTTATACCTATATCTATTATATCTAATATGTCTATATTTTATACGTATATCTATTATAACTATATTTTATACCTATATTTCTTATATCTATATTTAATACCTATATCTATTATGTCTATTAAATTTACGTTTTATAATTATATCTATTTTATCTATATTTTATGCCTATATCCATTATATCTATTATATCTATATTTCATGTCGATATCAATTATATCTATATTTTATACGTATATCTATTGTATCTATTATATCTATATTTTTTACCTGTATCTATTATATCTATATTTTATAGCTTTATCTATTTTATCTATTATTTCTATATTTTATACCTCTATTATATCTATTATGTCTATATTTTATACCTCTATCTCTTACATTTATTGTGTCGATATTTTATACCTCTATCTATTATATCTATTATGTCTACCTATTATATCTATTTTATCTATATTTTATACCTATATCTATTATATCTATTATGTCTATATTTTACACCTATGTCTATTATATCGATTATGTCTATGTCTTATACCTATATCCATTATATCTATTATGTCTATATTATACACCTATGTCTATTATGTCTATATTTTATACCTTTAGCCATTATATATATTGTGTCTATATTTTATACCTATATCTATTATATCAATTATATCCATATTTGATACCTACATCTATTATATCTATTATGTCAATATTGTATACCTATCTCTATTATATCTATTATTTCTATATTTTATTCCTCTATCTATTATGTCTATTATGGCTATAATTTATACCTCTATCTATTATATCTATTAGGTGTATATTTTATACCGCCAACAATTATATGTAATATGTCTATATTTTATTCCTCTATTGTATCTATTATGTCTATATTTTATACCTCTATCTATTATATCTATTATATCTATATTTTATAACTCTATGTATTATATCTATTATGTCTATATTTTATAACTATATCTATTATATCTATTATGTCTATATTTTAGACCTCTATCTATTATATCTATTATGTCTATATTTTATTCTTCTATGTATTATATCTATTATGTCTATATTTTATAACTATATCTATCATGTCTATATTTTTTACCTTTATCTATTATATCTATTATGTCTATATTTTATACCTATATCTATTTTATCTATTATGTCTATATTTTATACCTACATGTATTATATCTATTATGTGTATATTTTTTACCTATATCTATTATATCTATTATGTCTATATTTTATACCTATATCTATTAAATCTATTATGTCTATATTTTATAATTATATTTATTATATCTCTTATGTCTACATTTTATACCTATATCCAATATTTCTATTGTGTCTGTACTTTATACCGATATCTATTATATCTATATTTTATATCTTTATCTATTATATTTCTTATGTCTATATTTTATACCTATATCTATTTTATGTATAATGTCTATATTTCATGCCTATATCTATTATATCCACTATATCTATATTTTATACCTATATCTATTATATCTCTATTTGATACCTATATCCATTATATCTATTATATCTATATTTTATACATATGTTTATCATATCTATTATGTCTATATTTTATACCTATATCTATTATATCTATTATGTCTATTTTTTTTTTTGAGGCGGAGTCTCGCTCTGTCGCCCGGACTGGAGTGCAGTGGCCAGATCTCAGCTCACTGTAAGCTCCGCCTCCCGGGTTGACGTCATTCTCCTGACTCAGCCTCCCGAGTAGCTGGGACTACAGGCGCCGGCCACCTCGCCCAGCTAGTTTATGTATTTTTAGTAGAGACGGGGTTTCACCGTGTTAGCCAGGATGGTCTCGATCTCTTGACATTGTGATTCGCCCGTCTCGGCATCCCAAAGTGCTGGGATTACAGGCTGGAGCCAAATGTCTATATTTTATACCTATATCTATTACGTCTATTATGTCTCTATTTTATACCTATATTTATTATGTCTATATTTTATACCTATACCTATTATATCTGTTATGTGTATATTTTATACCTATATCTATTATATCTATTATGTCTATGTTTTATACCAATTTCTATTATATCTATTATGTCTATATTTTATACCTATATCTATTATGTCTATTATTTCTATATTTTATTCCTATATATATTATATCTATTATGTCTATATTTTATACCTATATCTATTATGTCTACATTTTATACCTATATTTATTATATCTATTATGTCTATATTGTACACCTATATCTATTTGTCTGTATTTTATACCTATATCTGTTATGTCTATATTTTATAGCTATATCTATTATGTCTATATTAATACCTATATCTATTATATATATTGTGTCTATATTTTATACCTATATCTATTATGTCTATATTTTATACCTATATCTATTATATCTATTAAGTCTATATTTTATACCTATATCTATTGTATCTATTATGCCTATATTTTATACCTATATCTATTATATTTATTATATCTATATTTTATAACTATATCTATTATGTCTATATTTTTTACCTATATCTATTATATCTATTATGTCTATATTTCATACCTATATCTATTATGTCTCTATTGTATACCTATATCTATTATATCTATCAGATTTATATTTTATCATTATATCAATTATATCTATATTTTCTATGTATATGTATTATATCTATTATATGTATATTTTATACCTATATCTATTATATCTATATTTTATACCTTTATGTATTATATCTATTATGTCTATATTTTATACCGTTATCTATTATTCCTCTTATGTCTGTATATTATGCCTATATCTATTATGTCTTCATTTTATACCTATATCTATTCTGTCTATTATGTCTATATTTTATACCTATATCTATTATACGTCTTATGTCTATATTTTTTACCTATATCTATTATATTTATTATTTCTATATTTTATACCTATATCTATTATGTCTCTATTTATTACCAATGTCTTTTATATCAATTATGTCTCTATTTAATATCTTTATCTATTGAATCTATCATGTCTTTATTTTGTACCTATATCTATTATATCTCTTATGTCTATGTTTCATACCCATATCTATTATAACGAGTATAACTATATTTTATACCTATATCTATTATATGTATATTTGATACCCATATCCATTATATCTATTGTATCTAAATTTCATACCTATATCTCTTACATCTATTATATCTATCTATTATATCAATTATATCTAAATTTCATACCAATATCTATTATATCTATATTTTATAACTATATCTATTATACCTTTTATGTCTATGTTTTATACCTATATCTAGTATATCTATTATGTCTATATTTTATAACTATTTCTATTATATCTATTATGTCTGTATTTTACACCTAAATCTATTATGTCTGTATTTGACACCTATGTCTATTATATCTATTGTCTATATTTTTTATCTATATATATTATGTCTATATATAATACCTATATCTATTATATCTATTCTGTCTATATTTTATACATATATCAATTATAAATATTATATGTATATTTTATAACTATATCTATTATATTTATTATATCTGTATTTTATAACTATACCTATTATGTCAATATTTAATACCTAAACAGATTGTATCTATTATGTCTATATTTTATACTTATATCATTATGTCTATATTTTATACCTCTAAATATTATATCTATTATGTCTATATTTTATGCCTATATCTGTTATATCCATTATGTCTATATTTTATACACATATCTATTACATCTATTAAGTCTATATTTTATACCTATACATATTATATCTATTATGTCTATATTTTATACCTATACCTATTATATCTGTATTTTATACCTATATGTATTATGTCTATTATATCTATATTTTATACCTATATCTATTATATATATTATGTCTATATTTTATACCTATAACTATTATATCTTTTATGCCTATATTTTATGTGTATGTATATTATATTTATTATGTCTACATTTTATAGCTATATCTATTATGTGTAGTATGTCTATATTTTATACCTATATTTATTATATCTATTATATCTATATTTTATAGCTATAACTATTATATTTATTATGTCTATATATTATACCTATATCTATCATATCTATTATGTCTATATTTTATACCTCTATATATTATATCTATTATGTCTACATTTTATACCTCTATTTTTTTTTTTTTTTTTTTTTTGATACGGAGTCTTGCTCTGTCGCCCAGGCTGGAGTGCAGTGGCCGGATCTCAGCTCACTGCAACCTCCGCCTCCCGGGTTCACGCCATTCTCCCGCCTCAGCCTCCTGAGTAGCTGGGACCACAGGCGCCCGCCACCTCGCCCGGCTAATTTTTTGTATTTTTAGTAGAGACGGGGTTTCACCGTGTTAGCCAGGATGGTCTCGATCTCCTGACCTCGTGATCCGCCCGTCT
This sequence comes from Rhinopithecus roxellana, assembly GCF_007565055.1. Taxonomy (NCBI): domain Eukaryota; kingdom Metazoa; phylum Chordata; class Mammalia; order Primates; family Cercopithecidae; genus Rhinopithecus; species Rhinopithecus roxellana. Next base: position 17,381 of record NW_022143581.1, read on the forward strand.
CGGCCTCCCAAAGTGCTGGGATTACAGGCTTGAGCCACCGCGCCCGGCCTATACCTCTATTTCTTATATCTATTAGGTTATATTTTATTCCTTTATCTAATATGTCTTTTATGTCTATAATTTATTCCTATATCTATTATATGTATTTTGTGTATATTTTATACTTATATCTGTCATATCTATTAGGTCATTATTTTATACCTATATCTATTCAGTATATGTTTTATACCTATATCTATTTTATCTACTATGTCTATATTTTATACGTATATCTATTATACCTATTATGTCTATATTTTATACCTATATCTATTATATCTATTATGTCTACGTTTTATACGTATATCTATTCTATCTATTATGTCAATATTTTACACCTATATCTATGATATCCATTATGTCTGCATTTTATACCTATATCTATTATATCTCTTATATCTATATTTTGTACCTATATCTATTATGTCTATATTTTATACACTGTATCTATTATATCTATTATGTCTATATTTTATAAATATGTCTATTATATCTATTATGTCTATATTTTATACCTATGTCTATTATATCTATTATGTCTATATTTTATACCTATACATATTTTGTCTATATTGTATACCTATATCGATTATATCTATTATGCCTATATTGTATAACTATATCTATTGTATGTATTATGTCTATATTTTATATCTATATCTATTATATCTATTATGTCTATACTTTATACCTATATCTATTATATATATATTTTATACCTGTATCGATTATATTTATTATGTTATATTTTATACCTATATCTATTATTTCTCTTATGTTTATATTATATACCTATATCTATTATATCTTTTATGTTTATACTTTATACCCATATCTATTATGTCTATATTTGATACCTATATCTATTATGTCTATATTTTATACCTCTACCTATGATATCTTTTATGTCCATATTTCATACCTATAACTATGGTGTCTATATTTTATACCTATATCTATTATATCTATTATGTCTATATATTATAACTATGTCTATTATGTCTATATTCTATACCTATATCGATTTCATCTATTATGCCTATATTTTATATCTCTATTATATCTACTATGTCTATATTTTTCTACATATATCTAATATATCTATTATGTCTATATTTTATATCTATGTCTATTTTATCTATTACGTCTATATTATATACCTATTCTTATTATATCTATTATGTCTACATTTTATACATCTATCTATCATATTTATTATGTCTATATTGTATACCTATATCTATTATGTCTATTATGTGTATATTTTATACCTATATATAGCATATCTATTCTATCTACATTTTATACGTATATCTATTATATCTATTATGTCCATATTTTATACCTTTATCTATTATATCTATTATGTCTATATTTTATAACTCTATCAATTATACCTATTATGTCTATATTTTTAACCTCTATTATATCTTTTATGTTTATATTTTATACCTATATCTATTATATTATGTCCATTTTATATACCTGGATCTATTATATCTATTATAATTATATTTTATACCAATATATATTATATCGATTATGTCCATCTATTATACATTAATCTATTATATCTATTATGTCTACATTTTATACCTACATCTATTATATCCATTATATCTATATTTTATACCTATATCTATTATATCTATATTTTATACCTATATCTGTTATATCTATTATGTCAATATTTTATACCTATATCTATTATGTCTATATTTTATATCTATATCTATGATATCTATTATGTCTATACTTATACCTATATCTATTATGTCTATTATGTGTATCTTTTATACCCATATCTATTATATTTATTATGTCTATATTTTATACCTATATCTATTATGTCTATTATGTCTGTATTTTATACCTATATCTATCAAATCTCTTATGACTCATTTTTATACCTATATATATTATATTTATTATGTCTATATTTTATACCTACACCTATTATATCCATTATATCTATATTTTATACCTATATCTATTATGTCTATATTTTATACCTATATCTTTTTTATCTATTATGTCTATATTTTATACCTATATCTACTATATCTATTATGTATATACTTTAAAACTATATCTTTTATGTCTATTATGTCTATATTTTATACCTATATTTGTTATATCTACGATGACTATATTTTATGCGTATATCTATTAAATTTATTATGTATATATTTCATACCTTTATCTATCTTATCTATTATTGTCTATATTTTATACTTATATCTATTATATCTATTATGTCTATATTTTATATCTGTATCTATTATACCTCTTATGTCTACATTTTACACCTATATCTATTATATCTATTTTGTCTATATTTTATACCTATATCTATTATATCTATTATGTCTATATTTTATACCTATATCTATTATGTCTATTATGTCTATATTTTATACCTATATCTGTTTTGTCTATTATGAGTATTTTCTACAACTAAATCTATTATATTTATTATGTCTATATTGTGTACCCATATCTATTTTGTCTCTATTTTCTATCTATATCTATTATATGTATTATGTCTATATTTTATCCGTATATCTATTATATCTGTTATGTCTATATTTTATATCTATAACTGTTATATCTATTATATCTATATACTATGCGTATATCCATAATATCTGTTATGTCTAAATTTTTATCTATATCTATTATATCTATTATGTCTCTATTTGATTACCATATCTATTATATTTATTATGTCGACGTTTAATAGCTATATGGATTATATCTACTATGTCTATATTTTACATCTCCATCTATTATAACTATTATGTCTATATTTTATACCTATATCAATTATATGTATTATGACTAAATTTTATACCTATGTATTATGTATATATTTTACACCTATATCTATTATATCGATTATGTCTATATTTTATACCAAAGTCTATTATATCGATATTTTACACCTATATCTATTATATCTATTATATCTACGTTTAATATCTATATCTATTATATCTATATTTTATACCTATATCCATCATATCTATTATTTCTATATTTTATACTTGTATCTATTATAACTGTTGTGTCTATATTTTGTAGGTATATCTATTATGTCTATATTGTATACCTGTATCTATTATGTCTATATTTTATACCAGTATCTATTTTGTCTATATTTTATACCTATATCTTTTATATCTATTATGTCTATATTTTTATAGTATATGTATTATATCTATTATGTCTATATAATATACATATACCTATATCCATTATACCTCTTATGTCTATATTTTATACCTGTATCAATTATATCTATTATGTCTATTCTTATACCTATATCTATTATATCTATTATGTCTATATTTTATACCTATATCTATTATATCTATCATGTCTATATTGTATGCCTATATCTATTATATCTATTAGGTCTATATTTCATACCTATATCTATTATATTCACTATATCTATATTTTATAACTATATCTATTATATGTATATTAGATACCCATATCCATTAAATCTATTGTATCTATATTTTATACCTATATCTATTATATCTATTATGTCTATCTATTATATCTATTATATCTATATTTTATACCTATATCTATTATATCTATATTTTACACCTGTATCTATTATATCTATTAAGTCTAGGTTTTATACCTATATCTATTATATCTATTATGTCTATATGTTATACCTATTTCTATTATATCTATTATGTCTGTGTTTTATACCTATATCTATCATATCTATTATGTCTATATTTTATACCTATATATCATATCTATTATGTCTATGTTTTATACGTGTATCTATTATATCTATTATGTCTATATTTTATACCTATATCTCTTATGTCTATATTTTATACGTATATCTATTATATCTATTATGTCAATATTTTATACCTATAACAATTATACCTCTTATGTCTATATATTTTACCCTTATCTATTATATCTATTATGTCTAAATTTTATACCTATAGCTATTATGTCTATATTTTATACCAATATGTATTATATCTATTATGTCTATATTTTATATCTTTATGTATTATATCTATCATGTCTATAATTTATACCTATATCTATTATATCTATTATGTCTATATTTCATAACTTTATCCATTATATCCTCTGTATGTATATTTTATACCTATATCTATTATATGTATATTTGATACCCATATCCATTATATCTATTGTAGCTATATTTTATTCCTATATCTATGATATCTATTATGTTTATCTATTATATCTATTATATCTATATTTTGTTACTATATCTATTATATCTGTATTTTATATCTGTATCTATTATATCTCTTAAGTCTATATTTTATGCCTATATCTACTATATCTATTATGTCTATATTTTATACCTATATCTATTATGTATTATGTCTAAATACTATACCTATATCTATTATGTCTGTATTTCATAACTATATCTATTACACCCATTATGTCTATATTTCATAACTACATATTATGTCTATATTTTACACCTGTATCTATTTTATCTATTATGTCTATATTTCATAACTATATATTATGTCTATATATTATACCTATATCCATTATATATAATATGTCTATATTTTATATCTATATCTAATATGTCTATATTTTGCACCTATATCTATTACATCTATTCTGTGTATATTTTATACGTATATCTATTATATATTTATGTCTATATTTTATACCTATATCTATTATATTTACTATGTCTATATTTTACTCCTATATCTATTATATGTATTACGTCTATATTGTATACCCATCTCTATTATATCTATTATGTTTATATTTTATATCTATATCTACTATATCTATGTCTATATTTCATACCTATTTCTATTATATCTATTATGTCTATATATTATACCTATATCTATAATGCCTCTATTTTATACCTTTATCTATTATATCTATTATTTCTCTATTTTATACCTATATCAATTATATCTATTATGTCTATACTTTACACCTATATATATTATATCTACTATGTCTATATTTTACACCTATATCTATTATATCTATTACATCTATATTTATACCCATCTCTATTATATCTATTAGGTTTATATTTTATACCTATATCTATTATATCCATGTGTATATTTTATACCTATATCTATTATGTCTATATTTTATACCGATATCTATTATGTCTATATTTTATACCTATATCTTTTGTATCTATTATGTGTATATCTTATACATATATCTATTATATCTATTATGTCTATATTTCATACCTTTACCTAATATATCTATTATGTCTATATTTTACATCTATAGCTATTACATCTATTATGTCTATATCTTATACATATATCTATTATATCTATTATGTGTATATTTTATACCTATATCGATTATGTCTATATTTCATACCTATATTTTTAAAGCAGTTATGTCTATATTTTATACCTACATCTATTATATCTATTATGTCTATATTTCATACCGATATCTATTATGTCTATATTTTATACCTATATCTATTGTATCTAATCTGTGTATATTTTATTACTATATGTATTATATCTAATATGTCTATAATTTATACCTATATCTATTATGTCAATATTTTATATCTATATCTATTATATCTTTTATGTCTATATTTTATACCTATATCTATTAAATCTATTATGGCTATATTTTATATCAATATCTATTATGTCTATATTTTATACCTATATCTATTATATCTATTATGTCTATATTTTATACCTATCATTATTACATCGAATATGTCTATAATTTATACCTATATCTATTATGTCTATATTTTATATCTACATTTACTATATCTATTATGTCTATATTTTATCCCTATATCTATTATATCTATTATGTCTATATTTTTTAACTATATCTTTTATATCTCTGTTGTCTATATTTTATACTTATTTCAATTATGTCTACATTTTATTCCTATATCAATTATGTCTATTATGTCTATATTTTCTGCGTATATCTATTACATCTATTATGTCTATATTTTATACCTATATCTATTATATCGATTATGTCTATATCTTATACATATATCTATTATATCTATTATGTCTATATTTTATACCTATATCTATTCTATCGATAATGTCTATATCTTATACATATATATATTATATCTATTATGTCTATATTTTATACCTCTGTCTATTATATCTATAGGTCTATATCTTATATATATATCTATTATGTCTATTATGTCTATATTTTATACCTATGCCTATTATATCTATTATGTCTATATTTTATACCTATATCTATTATATCTCTTATGTCTATATTTTATACCTATATCTATTATATCTATTTTGTCTTTATTTTAAACCTATACCAAGTATATCTATTGTGTCTATATTCATACCTACATCTATTATACCTATATTTTATACCTATGTCTATTATATCTATTATGTCTATATCTTATATATATATCTATTATGTCTATTATGTCTATATTTTATACCTATGCCTATTATATCTATTATGTCTATATTTCATACCTATATCTATTACATCTATTAGGTCTATATTTTGTACCTATATCTATTCTGTCTATATTTTATACCTATATCTGTTATAATTAGTATGTCTATATGTGATACCTATATCTATTATATCAATTATGTCTATGTTTTATACCTATTTCTATTATATCTATTATGTCTATATTTATATCTATATCTATTACGTCTTTATTTTATACCCAATCTGTATTATATCTATTATGGCTTATATATTATACCTATATCTATTATATCTATGTCTATATTTTATACCTATATCAATTATGTCTATATTTTATACCGATATCTATTATGTCTATATCTTATACATATATCTATTATATCTATTATGTTTATATTTGATACCTATATTTTTTATAGCTATTTTGTCTACATTTTATACCTATTTCAATTATGTCTGTATTTTATTCCTACATCTATTACATCTATTATGTCTGTATTTTATACCTCTATCTATTATATCTGTTATATCTATGTTTTATACCTATACCTATTGTATCTATTATGCCTGTATCTTATACATGTATCTATTGTATCTATTATGGTATATTTTATACCTATATCTATTATGTCTATATTTCATACCTATATTTTTATACCAGTTATGTCTATATTTATACCTATATCTATTATATCTATTAAGTCTATATTTTATACCGATATCTATAATGTCTATATTTTATACCTATATCTATTATATCTACTCTGTCTATATTTTATACCTATATCTATTATGTCTATTATGTGTATAATTTATACCTATATCTATTATATCTACTCTGTCCTATGTTTTATACCTATATCTATTATGCCTATTTTGTGCATATTTTATACCTATATCTATTATATCTATCATATCAATGTTTTATACCTATATCTATTAAATCTATTATGTCTATGTTTTATACCTATATCTATTATGTGTATATTTTATACCTATATCTATTATCTAATTATGTCCATATTTTATACCTATATCTATTATGTCTATATTTTATACCTATATCTATTATATCTATTATGTCTATAATTTATACCTCTATCTATTATATCTACTGTGTCCTGTATTTTTTATCTTTATCTATTATGTCTACTATGTCTTTATTTTATAACTATACCTATTATATCTATTATGACTATATTTCATACCTATATCTATTCTACCCATTATGACTGTTTCTTGTACCTATATCTATTATGTCAATATTTGATACCTATATCTATTATATCAATAATCTCTATATCTTATACATATATCTATTATATCTATTATGTCTATATTTTATAACTATATCTATGATATCTATTATGTCCTATATCTTATACATATTCTATTATATCTATTATGTGTATATTTTATACCTGTTTTCTATTATGTCTATATTTCTACCTATATTTTTATACCAGTTATGTCTATATTTTATACCTATATCTATTATATCTACTCTGTCTATATTTCATACCCATATCTATTACATCTATTAGGTCTTTATTTATACCTATATCTATTATGTCTATATTTGATACCTATATCTATTATAATTAATATGTCTATATTTGAAAACCTATATCTATTATATCACTTATGTCTATATTTATACCTATTTCTATTATATCTATTATGTCCATATTTTATAACTATGTCTTTTACGTCTATTTTTTATACCCATCTCTATTATATCTATTATGTTTATATTTTATACCTATATCTATTATATCTATGTCTATATTTTTTATACCTATAATCTATTATGTCTATATTTTTATACCGATATCTATTATGTCTATATCTTATACATATATCTATTATATCTATTATGTCTGTATTTGATACCTATATTTTTTATATCTATTTTGTCTATATTTTATACCTATTTCAATTATGTCTGTATTTTATTTCCTATATCTATTGTATCTATTATGTCTGTATTTTATACCTCTATCTATTATATCTATTTTATCTATATTTTATACCTATACCTATTATATCTCTTTTGCCTGTATCTTTTTTTTTTTTTTTTTTTTTTTTTATTATACTTTAAGTTCTAGGGTATCATGTGCATAACGTGCAGGTTTTGTTACATATGTATACTTATGCCATGTTGGTGTGCTGCACCCATCAACTCGTCAGCACCCATCAATTCATCATTTATATCATGTATAACTCCCCAATGCAATCCCTCCCTCCTCCCCCCTCCCCCCTCCCCATGATAGACCCCCAGTGTGTGATGTTCCCCTTCCCGAGTCCAAGTGATCTCATTGTTCAGTTCCCACCTATGAGTGAGAACATGCGGTGTTTGGTTTTCTGTTCTTGTGATAGTTTGCTAAGAATGATGGTTTCCAGCTGCATCCATGTCCCTACAAAGGACGCAAACTCATCCTTTTTTATGGCTGCATAGTATTCCATGGTGTATATGTGCCACATTTTCTTAATCCAGTCTGTCACAGATGGACATTTGGGTTGATTCCAAGTCTTTGCTATTGTGAATAGTGCCGCAATAAACATACGTGTACATGTGTCTTTGTAGTAGACTAATTTATAATCCTTTGGGTATATACCCAGTAGTATACATATATCTATTATGTGTATATTTTGTACCTATATCTATTATGTCTATATTTCATACCTATATTTTATACCAGTATGTCTATATTTATACCTGTATCTATTATATTGATTCTGTCTATATTTACACCGATATCTATTATGTCTATATTTTATACTATATCTATTATATCTATCTGTCTATATCTTACACCTATATCTATTATATCTTTTATGTCTATAATTTAGACCTATATTCTATTATATTCTACCTCTGTCTTATATTGTATACCTATATCGAATAAAGGTCTATTATGTCCAATACTATGATACCTACATCTATTATATATAGCACATCAATGTTTATACCTATATCTATTTAAATCTATTATGTCCTATATTTTGTTTCGTATACCTATATCATTTGTATCTATATGTCGTATAATGTTTATACCGTCTATCTAGTATATCTACTCTGTCTGTATTTTATAGCTTTATCATATGTAGGTCTACTATGTGTTTATTTTAAACCTGTACCTATTATATCTATTATATCTATATTTCATACCTATATCTATTCTACCCATTATGACTGTACTTTGTACCTATATCTATTATTTCAATATTGATACCTATATCTATTATAATTATTATGTCTATATTTGATACCTATATCTATTATATCGATAATGTCTATATCTTATACATATATCTATTATAACTGTTATGTCTATATTTTATACCTATATCTATTATGTCTATCTTATACATATATCTATTATATCTATTATGTGTGTATTTTATACCTGTATCTATTATGTCTATATTTCATACCTATATTTTTATGCCAGTTATGTCTATATTTTATACCTATATCTATTATATCTACTCTGTCTATATTTCATACCTATATCTATTGCATCTATTAGGTCTTTATTTATACCTATATCAATTATGTCTATTTTGATACCTATATCTATTATAATTAGTATGTCTATATTTGATACCTATATCTATTATATCTATTATGTCTATCTCTTATATCTATTATATATTTTATACCTATATCTATTATATCTATATTTTATACCTGTATCTATATATCTATTATGTCCACGTTTTATACCTATGTCTATTATATCTATTATTTCTATATTTATACCTATATCTACTGTATGTATTATCTCTATATTTTATACGTATATCTATCATTTCTATAATGTCTATATTTTATACCTATATATATCTATCCGTTATGTCTATATTTTATACCTATATCTATTATATCTACTATGTCTGTATTTCATACCTATATCTATATATATCTTGTCTATATTTTATACCCATATCTATTATATCTGTTATGTTTATATTTCATACCTATATCTATTATGTCTATTACGTCTATATTTCACAACTATATCATTATGTCTATTATGTCTCTATTTTATACCTATGTCTATTATGTCTATTTTATTCCTATATCTATTATATCTATTATGTGTATATTTTTACATATATCTGTTATATCTATTATGTCTAAATTTTATACCTATATCTATTATGTCTATATTTTATACCTATATCTATTATTTTATGTCTATATTCTATACCTATATTATTATATCGATTTGTCTATATTTATACCTATTTCAATATGTCTGTATTTTATTCCTATACCTATTATATCTATTATGTCTGTATTTTATACCTATATCTATTATATCTCTTATGTCTATATTTATACCTATATCTATTATATCTATTATGTCTATATTTGTACCTATATCTATTATATATATTATGTCTATATTTTATACCTATATCTATTTATTTATTATATCTATTTTTTATACCTATATCTATATATCTTATTTTATACCTATATCTATGTCAACTATGTCTATACTTTATACCTATATTATGTCTATATTTTATACCTATATCTATTATATCTATTATGTCTGTATTTTATACTTATATCTATTATATCTATGTCTATATTTTATACCTATATCTATTATATCTATTATGTCTATATTTTATTCCTATATCTATTGTCTATTATGTCTATATTTTATACCTATATCGTATATCTATGATGTCTATATTTGTAACTATATCTGTTAAATGTATTATGTCTATATTTATACCTATATCTACTATGTCTATATTTTATACCTATTTCTATTTTTACTATTATGTTTATTTAATACCTTATCTATTATGTCTATATTATACCTATCTCTATATCTATTATGTTATATTTTACCTGTTATATATATTTATATATTATTATATTTTATACCTTCTTATATCCTACTCTTCAATATATCTATTGTGT
>NW_022143582.1:0-30112 GCF_007565055.1 Rhinopithecus roxellana
TGTGTTCAGTACTTATTGAACACCTAAACTTAAGTATTATACCATGGATCAAGCTAAAAGGCAACTGTACTATCTCCTTTTGGCCTTACAGCCTTGTATGTTGGAAATTTCAGGTGACTAATCTAAATTCCTTTTGCTGCAACTCAAACCCATTCCCACCCTTTCATCCCCACCCCCATCCTTAGATAAGTACGAAAACAACAATTGCAGATGAGATTGCCAAGCTTCTCCTCTTCTCATGGCTTCTGTCTTCAGTTGCCACACAGTCCTGAGATAAGCCCCACAGAACAGGCTTCCTATCTCCCTGAATGTTGCCTCCACCCAGCGTCACTCCTCAGCCCCTGGCCAGAGCCAGAGAAGACCAATCGCTTCAGGGGAGTCTTTTCTGAGGGGGAAGGGAAGAAAGATGTAGAAAGCTGAAAGCTTCTCCCAGCTGACCACTTCTTGGGTGGTAGCCACAGGTGACATCTTGTGGGAAAACGTGTTTCCTCACCTGAGAGGCTCCCCGGATTAGGAAACAGTAATGACGGGCCAATGAACTTGCCCTTGCCCCCCATAAGGCCCCACTAGATAGATACACAGCATTCTTCTTCAGTGGTTTATCAGACGAGACAAGGTCAGCCACAGCCCTCCTACGGAACTTGAAGATGACTGCATCTAGGTCCCCTGGAATACTGAATAGCCTCAGTAAATGTTTGATGACTAAATGATTTTTTAAAATGATTGCAAGAGTGAGAGGAAGCATAAATGAAATAGCATGTGATGAAATGGATCAATTTAGTGAGTGAATAAATAGAAATGGATGAATCAGAGTTAGTAAACAAATGAGCTTATAAAAGAATAAACTTCTAAGTGACTAAATGAATGAATAAATGAGAGGAAAGAGTAACAAAATTATTAAATGGGTACATGATTGAACACGTGATAAAAATTAATGCATGAATATGTGAGTCAATTAAATGAGTGTGTGGACAATGGATGGATGGATGGATGATGAATACATTCACAACTTCTTAGAGAAAGACTAGAGCGCTAAGTTATGGACTCTAGTGAGGCCAATAACTAGATCTGTTTTAGTCCTTGCATTATGCCCATCTCCTAACACAGTGTCCTACACATGCTAAAAATTCTGATAGGTATGGGCTAATGACTAAACAGATGGATAAATAGACATCCTCCTGGTTGCAATACACAATACATGGTAGTAAAATCTTCACTGGAGTGCAGTGGCACAACCACAGCTCACTTCAGCCTTGACCTCCTGGGTTCAAAGTATCCTCAAACCTCACCCTCCTAAGTAGCTGGGACTATAGGCACATGACACCATGTCTGGATAATTTTTAAACTTTTCATAGAGACAGTGTTTTGCCATGTTAAACAGACTGGTCTCGAACTCCCAGGCTCAAGTGATCTGCCTGCCTCAGCCTCCCAAAGTGCTGGGATTATCGAGATGCACGTAGTATCCAGGTGCCTTTGTGCAATATTCAAACTGTACCACCAGACACAGAGTCCCAGGAGACAGATGGGGTGATAATAGAGACAGACAAGGAGGAAACACTCACTAAACATTTCAGACTCAGCCTGGATGCCATTCCACACCTTTGTCTTATGGAGTCAAACAGATGTGGATTCAAATTCCAGCTTCATCGTCTACCCCATGATTCCTGTCTTTCTCTTTCTCGTGACTCTTTGCAGAGGAAACAGACTTCCACACCACAATCCTGATCAAAGTATCTCCTGCCATCTTGACAGAATCATAGCTGTCATCAAAGATGCTCCTGTGTCTCGGGAAGGGGAACATCACACACCGGGGTCTGTCGTGGGGTGGGGGAGGAGGGAGGGATAGCATCAGGAGAAACACCTAATGTAAATGAGGAGTTAATGGGTACAGCACACCAACATGGCACATGTATACATATGTAACAAACCTGCACGTTGTAGAACATAAAGTATTAAAAAAAAAAAAAAAGATGTTCCTGTGTCCTTCTGTTGGCCAGACTTGGGCAATTTCCAAGTGAAGCAGGCTTTCAGGCCTAAGCCTCTGCCATCAAGGAACTAGGTGCTGAGAAGGGATTCCCTGGAGGCACCCTTTACAGCAAACAGCCCACACTTCCTTTGGAGAGAGGTCAGAGGGTTCACCTGCTTTGCCCATTTGTTGTGTGGCCTTGGGGAAGTCACTTAACCCTGCTGGGTCTCCAGGCTGTAGAAGTATTAGGACCAACCAGATAGATGGTCTTTCTGGTCTGATGGGGAGAGCACAGGACTGAGAATCAGAACATCCACACAGATTCCTTGTTAGTTTTGTGATCATGGGTCCAGTCCTGATTCCCTGAGCCTCAGTTTTCTTACCTGTAAAAGGAGAATAGTAATTTCCCCTCCCCTGGGTGATAGAGAAGCAAAGGGGTGCAGAGGAACTTTAAGAGGCCTCTAAGGTATACAGAGGTCAGGCTGGATTGCCGTGGTCTGAGATGCCTGTCATCCGTGAAACCTTCTGCGTGGCTTTGGTCTCTGGAACTTAAAACCCACATAGTGCATTAAGACGGTTACTCGGTCTTGGGTTGCTTTTGCTTTGAGGGCTTTTTTTCTTGTTTGAATAAACTTTTTGTTTAAGTTAGAACCATTTTTTTTTATTTAATTGTCCTTCAACTGAAGAACATTTATTGAACACGTAGCACATGCCAGGCCCTGCTCAGGGCATGAGAAAAACAAAGATTGTCATAACATGTAGCTTTACTTGAAGGCATTTGCCATATAGCAGGTGAGACTATGAATATTTTATATGCAGGAGGTCACATCATCCTCATAACACCCAATAAGGGAGGCATTCTTACTATACCCATTTGTCAGATGATAAAACCGAGGTAAGAAAGATATCATGGTTTTTTGGTCAATGATGTATCAGTCTGTCATATGTCAGTAATGAAGTTCCACGGATGTTAAGAACAGGTAGTGGGGATAACAAGAGGATATTTTTTTTCATCACTACCTATTAACACATACATCTCCCCCTCTAGATGTTAATCTCCTGGAGTAACATATTAACCCTGATATGCCATGTCTTAAGTTGTTTAATTCTTATAATAACTCATTGAAATTGGATCATTTTCTCTCTTTTTACAACTGAAGAAATTGAGGCTCAGTAAGAGGTGGCTTGCACAAGGCCACGTGGCTGTATGAAGAGTCTCATTTGGGGCCAGATCTGCTTGACCTCAAAGTTTATGCCTGTGGCACCACATTTCACCCTTTCCTGCATCCACATGTCTAATAAGCAGCAGGGTGGGGTGGCAGAGATTGACACAGTCCAATGACCATTCTGCCCTTCCTTAATAAAATGGAAATTATGGCCGGTCACATGGTCATTTGAAATAAAGACTATATTCCCCAGACTTCCCTTACAGGTGGGTATGGCTTTGAAACTAAATTCTGGCCAGAAAGATACTAGCAGAGGTGCACATAGCAACCTTCAAGAACCTTCTGTAAGACAGGGGTCCCCAACTTACAGAAGGGTCTGTGGCCTGTTAGGAACCAGGCTGCACAGCAGGAGGTGAGTGGCAGAGAAAAGGAGTGAAGCTTTATCTGTATTTACAGCCACTCCCCAGCACTCACATTATTGCCTGAGCTCCACCTCCTGTCAGATCAGCAGTGGCATTAGATTCTCATAGGAGCATGAACTCTATTGTGAACTGCACATGTGAGGGATCTAGGTTGCAAGCTCCTTATGAGAATCTAGGCCAGGCACGGTGGCTCACACCTGTAATCCCAGCACTTTGGGAGGCCGAGGCAGGCAGATCACAAGGTCAAGAGATCAAGACCATCCTGGCCAATATGGGGTGAAACCTCATCTCTACTAAAAACACAAAACTTAGCTGGGCATGGTGACATGTGCCTGTAGTCCCAGCTACTCAGGAGGCTGAGGCAGGAGAATCATTTGAACCCAGAAGGCAGAGGCTGCAGTGAGCCAAGATCACACTACTGCACTCCAGCCTGGGCAACAGAGCAAGACTCTGTCTCTCAAAAAAAAAAAAAAAAAAGAGAGAGAGAGAGAATCTAATGCCTGATGATCTGTCATTGTCTCCCATCACCCCCAGATGGGACCATCTAGTTGCAAGAAGACAAGCTCAGGGCTCCCACTGATTCTACATTTTGGTGAGTTGTATAATTATTTCAATACATATTACAATGTAACTGATATGATTTGGCTGTATCCCCACCCAAATCTCATCTTGAATTATAGCTTCCACAATTCCCAAGTGCTGTGGAAGGGACCCACTGGGAAGTAATTGAGTCATGGGGGCAGGTCTTTCTCATGCTGTTCTTGTGATAGTGAATAAATCTCAGGAGATCTGATGGTTTTATAAGGGGGAGTTTCCCTGCACAAGCTCTCACTTTGCCTGCTGCCATCCATCTAAGACATGACTTGCTCCTCTATCCCTTCCACCATGATTGTCAGACCTCCCCAGCCATGTGGAACTGTAAGTCCATTAAACCTCTTTCTTGTATAAATTACCCAGTCTCAGGTATGTCTTTCTTAGCAGCATGAAAATAGACTAATACAGTAACAGTAATAGAAATAAAGTACACAACGGATGTAATGAGCTTGAATCATTTGAAAACATCCCCTTCCCCAGTCCATGGAAAGATTGTCTTCCACAAAACCAGCGCCTGGTGCCAAAAATGTTGGGGACTGCTGCTCTAAGAGGCAGCTGACTCAAGTCTCTACTCTTTCTTCCATCTGCTGTGATGCATGGAGGTGCTGGCTGGAACACCACCTTGCCCCATGAGGGGACCAGGCATGCCAGGCAGAGCAACAAGATAGAAAGAGCCTGGGTACCTAGGGATTTCAGAGATCAGAGATGCCCTGCCTGGCCTGAACTACCTATATCCAGACTAACATGAGAAAGAAATTCCCATATTGTGTAAGCCACTGTTCCTGGAATTTTACCTTTATTCACAGATGAATTAATCACAACTGAGAGTGAGTGTGAAGTGTTGAGTTTGGTTTTCTATGCTTCATGCCTCCCTGTTAATAGAATTCTACAAACTCTTGCCCTGTGTCTTGTAATACCTCCCACTAGAGTTGGTGGAATGTATCTCCCTGGTCTTTTGATGATGGACCTGGTGATGTGAAGAGCTTTGGGAAATGAAATAATAGCAGATTGGATTGGACCAGGGCCTTTAATGTCTCTGCATGATTTTGCTTTACCTTTACCTCTTACACTTCTATAACCTACCATGAGATGATAATGTCCAAGGCAACCCCTGCTCCTTCAGCTTAAGCTCAGAATAAAGACATATAAGGAGAAAGAAATTCAACTAGAGGCCTGAGTCCAGCCTGCCTGGCCAAGACAAAGCTAGATCAGCTGAACTACAGCCAATCCACAGACCCCACAAGTGGGAAAAAGAAATGTGTGTTATTGTAATGCCACTGAAATTTTGAAGGATTGCTTTTTTCTACAGTATTGTTTTATAGTTAATATAGCAGTTAATCAATACCTTATTCATTGAGTGCCTACGATATACAAGCATGGTGCAAGGCACTATGGATACCATGGTGACTATGGATGTTCCTGCCCTTATGGAAGACATTGTGGAGTCATGATCAAAACAACATGGGCAGAACTGGCTTCAGATCCCAACTCTATCACTTCCCAGCTGGTGACCTCCAGCGACTGATTTAACCTCAGTCTCTGGCCTCCCAGGGTTGTCACGAGGATTAAATGAGATCAAACGTGTAAAGCTCCAGTAAAGAGCATGTCGCACAATAAGTACTCAGTAAGGGGTAATATTAGTAATAACCAATAGCTTTGCTCAAAGAGAATAGCCACTTATACATGCAGGGAAATCAGACCTACTTTAACACATTCCTCCTCTCCATCAACACAATGACAGCCATGCCTACCAGGTTTTCCAAGGCAGTCCCAATGATACCACTCTTTTCCATCATTCTCAAGAGTCTGGCTAAACTCTCCATGACTGTGCCCCTTATAGAGGTGCCATCCTTAATGGGCTTGCCCTAGGCCACACAAGTACCAGTCACTTTTTCTTCCTCATTAGTCCTCTGACCTGTGGGTCAGCACTCTGCTGCCTGAACTTCTGGGCAGCAAATAGACCCAGGGAGAAACAGCTTATTCACCCAAGGTCACCTCACAAGGCAACCTCAGAACAAGGACTATAAAACTATCAAGAGAGGAAAGGAGGGAAGGTGAGGAAGCTATGAGAGATGGTGCCTGAATCACCCGGCATTTGGTCAATTGCTCTGTAGAAGTGATTTCTGCAGAATTAGATTAGTCATGCAGACACCTGTCTCCTTCAGGAACAACTGCAAATATGAAATCACTTTTTTAAGTCAACACATGTGATATGCATAATTCAGTGCACATGTGTATCTATGGACCCAGAGAAAGACAGTAGAGATAAGACAAAGAGAAAAAAGCAAGAAGATAACAAAGTTTCAATTTGGTGGATTGCATCAGAAAATATAAATAATACCCTCTTCCTCCAAAAATGATTTATGAAAGTAGCAGCCCAGTTATTTGAAAATTGGGGTCATGCTCTTTTCTGAAAAATCCAATGACCTTCTTTGTATTTCACTTTCTTGCAAATAGATTTTTTCCTTTCTGAAAATTTCTATTGCTATTTTGCCTATATGGAAAAAATGTTAGACAGTCACCTATATATTTTTATTTTTTCTCATTCATCTTTGTTCTCTCTCACTCTTTTCTTTTGATTAATGTATTTTGTTGTTTATAGTATATCTTTAAGGTGCAATGATCACCTCTCAGTGGCCAAATTTTTCAACCCCTCCTCAGGCCTTTCCATCCTCGGCCTCTGCTACGTCAGACCCTGCTGGGCACCACCTCTCCTGCAACAACCACCCTGTGCTCACTTCCCTTGGCTTCACTCTCTCTGGGGTCATCTGCCACCTCTCTGACCACTCTCTCTCTCACTCTGTCTTCTTGATGATCCTTTTCCACACTCACCTGAAATGTTGTTCCTCTTGGTTCCTCTCCTGACTTTGCTTCCATCCTTCCCACAACTCTGTGCTTGTGCTGCTGCCTCCCACTCTCTTCCCACTGGAACGTCAAATCTGTTCAGGACTTGACTTGGCTTACACTCTCACCACTGTAGAAATGATTCCCAAGTTTTTATCCAACACCAAGTGACTCTTCTGAGCTATGCACACAGCTCCCACGGTTCCATCTCCGAACTCAGGGGTCAGCACATTTTTTTTCTATACAGAAACAAATCATACATTTCTAGGTTTTGTGGACCATCAGTCCAATCACAATTGTTCCGCTCTGCCATTAGGGCACAAAAGCAGCCACAGACATTAGTAACTGAATGAGCATGCCTGCATCCCCATAAAACATCAGTTGCAAAAACAAACGGTGGCCGGATGTGGCCTGTTCTAATTCTGCCTCCAAAGAATTGACTGCTGTGATCAGTGAGTATTCCCCCAGCCAAATAAAGATGATCCCACTGGTCCTCTAACTTGTTGTCTGCACACTGGAGCCACCTGAGGAAATGGTAACACTCCCAGTACCCAAGCTGTATCCTAAACCAATGAACTCAGAATCGCTGAAGCTTCACAGGTGATTCTGACATGCAGTGAAGGTTGAGAACCACATACTATGCCACCACTGCAGTGAAGGTTGAGACCGCATACTATCCCACCATTGCCATCTTGATGAATCCCAGCCCTGGCACCATTCACGATTTAACAGGTGGCCTCTTTTATTTTAAACTTACAATCATCACATAGGAAAAGTGTGAAGAAGTACCCTAAAGACCCTTTCCTCAGAAGAAATTATGTGTCATTTGTTTCTTTTTAATACTCCACCTAAAGACAATGTGATAAAGTGGAAAGAGTACTGGACAAAGAGTATATTTTTAGGTTTTGTGGACACAAAAAAGTAATGGGAACACTTGCCTTCTGTTTACAATTCTGGCACTCACTCTCCGAATAACTCTGAGTGCACCATTTCACCATTGGAAAATGAGGAGGTTGTAGCAGGTGGGTTCTGAAGTCTAGGTAGCCTCTGATGAGCTATGATTTGTCCTTCTCTGTCAGTAGTTGTATTTATTACTGAAATGTTAAACAGCATCATTAATATTATATGTAATAGATGATTCATAATACAAAATAACTGATGTTTACCTAGTGCTTGGAATATTCAAAGCTGCTGTTTTCACATACATTGTCATGTTTTATCCCCACAACAACCCTTTAAGGTAGCTAGTATTATGCCCTGTGGGAGGCAGTCTCTAAAGCGGTCTCCAGTGATCCTTGCATCCTGGTATTCATGCCCTTGTGTAATTCCCTCCTGTTGACTGTTGGCCTGGTGACTTGTTTCTAACAAACAGAACAGGGGCAAAAGTTATGAGATGTCATTTCTGAAATCAAGTCTGTATTAGTCTGTTTTCATGCTGCTGATAAAGACATACCCAAGGCTGTGAGATTTACAAAAAAAAAAAAAGAGAGAGAGAGATTTAATTGTACTCACAGTTCCATGTGGCTGGGGAGGCCTTGCAATCATGGTGGAAGGCAAGGAGGAGCAAGTCACATCTTACGTGGATGGCAGCAGGCAAAAAGAGAGCTTGTGCAGGGAAACACCTGTTTTTTAAAACCATCAGATCTCATGAGACCCATTCACTATCACAAGAACAGCATGGGAAAGACCTGCCCACATGATTCAGTCATCTCCCACTGGGTCCCTCCCACAACACATGGGAATTATGGGAGCTACAGGTAAGATTGAGTGGGGACACAGAGCCAAACATATCAAAGTCATGAAGGATTATGCTTTCCATCTTGTTCACACAGCCTCACTTGCCTTTAACCTCGTGCATTCTGCCATACTGTGAGCTACCCTCCATGGGTATGGAGATGCTCACTGCACAAGGAAAGGAGGGAGGCCTCTGCCCAACAGCCAGCATGGAATGAAGTCCTCACCTCCATATAATAATCCAAAAGGAAGTGGACCTGTCCAACAGCCACATTAGTGAGCTTGGAAGTGAATCCTTCCCCAGCGGATAACCAGCCAACATCTTAGCTGCAGCTATCATGAGAGCCCTGGAACCAGAGGACCTACCTAAGCTCCACCCAGATTCCTGACCCACAGAAACTGTGAGACAAGAATTTTTGTTCATTGTTTTAGGACACTAGGCATTGGGGTAATTTGTTATGCAGCAATAGATAGCTAATATATCCCTATTTGACACATGGGGAAGGGGAGCAGGAACTCAGTGTGCCCGCAGATTATGACCTTGATGGATAGTGGTTTTATTAAGAAACACTATACAGATAACATCCCAACTCCATTTTGCTAAACCTTGTGTTTGACAGAGTAGAGTCCTTCTTACTGTCTGTGCTCTAGAGAAGTATTTGGTCTTTGTCCCCAGTTCCTGGCACAGAGCTCCTAAAACCCTTGAAATTTCCTGAGTGATAAGGGTAATGGGTGCCTCTTTTGTTCTAATGAAGCCACTCTTGGCGGGCCCCTAGATAGCTTCCAGATGGGAACTAGTTGCCAGAAAGACTAAGTCTTATTTCAAAACTTGAAATTTTCAGCCTCTTCAACCTCCAGGGAGGAGAGAAGGAATACAGAGTGAGTTCATCACCAAAGGTGAATGATTTAGTCAATTGTGTTCATGTAATGAAATCTCCATTAAAAACCTCTAAACAACAGGATTGGGAGAGCTGAATCAGCAGCTCATCCCAGCTCCGCAGGGACAGAAGCTCCTGTACTCAAGACCCTTGCAGATCTTGCCCTCGGTCCCTCTTCATCTGGCTGTTCATTTGCTTCCTTTATAATAAAGCAAAAATGGTACGTGAAGTGTTTTTCTTGGAGTTTTTGTGAGCCATTCTACGAATCATCAAACCTGAAACAGGCAGGTGGTTGTGTGAACCTTCCAGGCTTTGTAGCGAAGGTTGGACAGCAGTGCGATCACCTGAGGAACTGGTGCTGTGACTGGCATCTGAAGTGAGGGCAGTCTCGTGGGACTGAGTCCCTAAGCCTGCAGCATTAGTGTCCAAATTGAATTGAAATGTAGGACGCCCAGTGGGTATCCAGAGAGTTAGAGAGTTAGTTGGTGTGAGAAGAAAACCCACACATTTGGTGTCAGAAGTGTTGTGAGTAAAAACAGCTCCCACCCCTAACAAATCCATGAGGGCAGGGCCTAGTGGGAGATAAGAAAAATGTTGCCTCAAATTGGCAAACTCCCAAGCCTATGGGGAAGATGAGGAGAGAGGGAGGCTGACAACCAGCTTTGACCTTCGGGAAAACTTCCCATGAGTCATCTCCAGAAACTGTGGGCTTTGGAGCTCCCCCACAGTCATAGGGGTCAGAGGTCGCCACCCCATCTCCACCAGAGCATCTTCCTGAAGTGAGGAGAAAGCCATGGGCTGGCCACTGAGTTAGCATCTATCTTCTCTTTCATTTGAACTCCACCTTGTGCTTTCTTATGAAGTGTCCTGAAAGAGCTGGCATCCTTACCACTTGACAGGTGAGAGAGTCCTTGGCACCACTTAGCCTTCTGAGGCTTATAGAGGTCATGCTGGCTACTCAAGGTCATGCAATCAGAGGCAGTAGCAGAACTGGAAAGCGGGTTTCCTGTCTCACGGTGGCCCAGTGTATTTCTCCTAACACCAGCTGTGTGTTCACGTCCCAAGAGCTAAAGAGCAGAGGCAGAGAGCAATAAATGAAGACTATGCAACTTGAGGCACTGATGCATTTTGGGGCAGAGATATTTTGAGATTATAAGGTTGTACTGTGCTACTGAAGCCAGGGAACCTCATGCACGCCCTCCTTATTCTGTGCTTAAGCATGTCCCAGACTCTTCAGAAATCAGTGGAATTGTAGATCATTTCCCTCCCCCAGAACCTGGGAGGGGAAGGAGGATGACATCAACCCTTAAATATCCTGGAGACTTTGGTATAAAAACACATCACAACCAGGGACTGGGGGCAGAGAAGAATGGATGATATTGTTTCATGGTACAGAGTTTCCATTTGGGATGATGAAATGTTCTCAGATGGATCATGGTGATGGTTACACAATAATGTGAATGTACTTGATGCCACTGAACGGATGCTTGAAAATAGTTAAAAGGGTAAGTTTTATATTATGTATATTTTACTACAGTAAAAAGAGCAAGAGAGAAAGAACCAAAAATAAAATGAAATTACAAGTTCCCTCTCAAGCCAGTGGGAGGGCTCTGAAAAAGATGTTATGTCCTCTGTGGAGTGAGGATTCTTGGAGACCTTCTCAAACCCAGAGACCACAGAGGAAGCTGTGCCTTTACCCCAGCAAGACTGGCCTGAGCTGCTACCATTTGGGCCCTCCAGCTCCACAGTGCAAGAGAGATAAGCAAATAAACAAGTGCACAAAGCAAGCATGAGATCAGAATTTCCAAGATGGCGACTTAGGGAATGCCGGGGATGGAAGACTCTTAAAGTCATGTGGTCCAACCCCCTCATTTTATAAGTGGAAGAATTGAGTCCCAAAGAAGGGAAGCACCAGCCCACACAGCCTGGCAGTCCACAGAGGAGCCACAAGCCATGCAAATGCGCTTGGGTTCAAATCCAGCTCTGGTGTGCTATGGGACTGCTGCACTGACCTCACCTCTCCGATCCTCAGCTTGTCCATCTCTTAAAAAAAAAAAAAAAGAAGTGCACTATGTCACTCGTCAACGTTTTGGGGAAGAGGTCAGTGAGATTGGTCATCTCAAGAGCTATGGAAAGGGCCTGGTCTGCGGTGGGCACCCTCTCCCCACCTGGTTCCTCTAAAAGCTTTTGTCTGGACTGTCAGCCATTGCTGCCCCTGCTCTTGTAGCCAACGGAGTAGGAAGTGGGGAGACAGCCTGACCCAGGCATCACCACACCGTGGGGACAGAGTCATCTACTGAGCAGGCCCTGAGAGGAAGGGACGCCCAGAGCTGGCAATGCCTGGGAGTCCAAAGGCTGGTTCCATTCCCTTGGAGCCGTTCCAAGGATACATCATTGCCCACCAGTCTCCTTCTTCCCCAGGGGGCTGGGACTTCTGCACCCACGAAGAAGGAAGATGGGTCTGGGGCACACAGAGCCAGGTAGTCTTCTCCTTTTTTTTTTTTTTTGAAATGGAGCCTCTCACTCTGTCACCCAGGCTGGAGTGCATTGGTACGATCTCAGCTCACTGCCACCTCTGCCTCATGGGTTCAAGCAATTCTTCTGCCTCAGCCCCCCGAGTATCTGGGATTATAGGCATGTGCCACCATACCTGGCTTATTTTTTTTATTATTATTTTTAGTAGAGACGGGGTTTCACCATATTGGTCAGGCTGGTCTCAAACTCCTGACCTTGTGATCCACCGCCTCAGCCTCCCAAAGTGCTGGGATTACAGGCGTGAGCCACCATGCCCAGCCCGCCAGGTGGTCTTCTAAGGGTTTTGCCACCATCGTCCATTCAAACCTCACCCCAACCAAATGACTGAGGGCAATGACACCTTCATTTTGTAACCGAGGAGGCTGAGATGGGGAGGCTGGGAAGCCTGACCAGCCTCCTAAAGCCAGGAAACAGTTGAGTACAACTTCAACTCAGAGTCCCCAGGAAGAGGAGCCAAAACTGGGTTTGTGTTTGGATCCCAGCTCTATACCAGGGCCAAATGACCACGGGCAGGTCACTTCAATTCCTAGACTCGATTTCCTCACCTGGAAAGGGACATTGATAACATGGGCCCCGCCTGGCAGGTGAGAGGATTCTCGTGGGATTCTCACTCGAAAGCACCTGGCAGACAGGCTCAGGAAATGACCGTGGCTCTTTCTTTCCTCGCTGGGTCACCCCAACACTTCCGCATGCCCCCAGCCAGGAGCCCCGCTCGGGCATGGGTTTGTTGACACCACATCCGGGCCTGCGTGGTGTTGTCACCCGCATTGCACCACCACACCTCACCAGTGACATAACCCCTCCAGTCTCTCCCCCCACCCAGGCTGGTGTAACCCAGGCTCTGCTGACACATCCTTGTTGAAATTCGAAACCAGATGCTCTGTTTGCTTGCCGGTTTGTTGGAGAGCAAAGCCAAGTCCAGCCTCCTTTTCTCTTCTCTCTTTTTCTCTCTTTCTTTGCCTTGGAAGCCTGGGAAGACTGCTGGGAGCCAGGAGCTAGGAGGGGGACACACATGTAGCAGAGCCAGGCCCAGCCCATCTGGCACATCCCATGGGTTCCCGAGGCGAGATGGCATGAGGTGCAAGGTGCATGCAGTAAGATAGTGGTGTGGGTAAACAGGCCTGCCAGTTGAAACCCATTTCTCAGCCATGAGAGCCCAAGAAGGCTGGACAAATTGAGACGGAGCCAGCCTGCATTTCTAAGAGCAAGTCTCTGTTCACTGACACATGCCAACCTATTTTTTTAGCACTATGTGCTAGGGTCATTGGCTGGGGATACTGTCATGATTAAGGCCAGATCAGAAGTTTCAACCTTGCGGCCGCATATTCTAATAAATCACACAGACAATAGCCGGCTAAACTTATAATCAAACGAGAGCACTTCTGATTGTGAAAGGTGTTTTGCAGGAAACAAAAGTGCTGATATGATTGTAAGGGAGGTAGAGGAATGCTGAGTGAGGTGCTGAGGAGGTGACAATGAGCTGAGCTCCAGAAGATGAGAAGAAGCCAGCAGTGCAAAGAGCTGGGGTGGAATTTCCCAGAAAAGGATCACCAATGCGAAGTCCACAAGGTAGTGAGAAAGGCTGAGTGGCTTGCTTAAAGATTAAGAAGGGGCTGGACTGGCTGGCGCATGCAGGGTGAGGAGGAGGGGTGAGGCCTGAGACGCCTCCAGGTGCCAGGTCATGCTGGACATGGCAGGAGTTAGGACTTGATTTGGAGGGAGATTTTAAACACATTGGAGGATCCTTCCTGTCCTGGAGCCTTGGGTCCCAAACGCCTGGGGGACAAGGGTAACCAACACAACTCTTGCTCACAGGCACAGGAAGGAACCGCAGAGTATCCAGATCAATGCCCTTCTACTTTGTAAATGGGTAACAGCCCAGAGATGGGAAGGGATGTGCTCAAGATGGGAATGTGCGTGCCCATGATTGCACCATGTGGCGTGGCAGAGCAGGAACTGGAACACAGGCGGCTGGAAGTGAAAGTAGAGCTCACGCTTTTTAGCAGTTACTATGTGTGATTTCCTTTTCATCGTCACATCAACCCCATTTGTTTTTCAGATGAGAAAGGGAAAGTGACCTCCTAAGGTTCCACAGTGAGAGGTCCTGGGGGAGCCAGGCTCCAAATCAAGGTCAGCACCCAAACTCCACTGGTCTGCCTTGGATTTACACAGATATCCCTACGGTCCCAAGCTGCTAAGTCCAGACCTGGCACTTACTGAAAGCTGCTGGCAGTTTCTCTGGGAAACACCATGAGTTCCAAGCGGATGAAACAAATGAGCCAGTTGCCCTCACGCATCAGTCCACGAAGAAAACAAATGGAAATACCTTTTTAAAAAAAGTAATAAAAAGGCAGGGTGTGGTGGCTCATGTCTGTAATCCCAGCACTTTGGGAGGCTGAGACAGGAGGATCACTTGAGACCAGGAATTCAAGACCAACCTGGACAACATAGTGAGACCCTGTCTCAATACAAAATTTTTAAAGAATTATTTATAAAAAGAAATAAATGAACCCCTTTTAAAAAACAGATCAAGGAAACCATTTATAAATAGATACTACTACATGTATACTTGCCATAATCAAACATAGCTCTGAAAATATATATTGAAATTGACCTAGGGCAGAGTTTTTCTGTGAAAGTCATCTGCTAGATCTTGCTCCCTGTAATGCTGTGGACCTCAGACTTTAGCTGCATCAAATTGGGAAGGTTGGTTAAATCACAGATCGCTGGATCTTATATTCAGAGTTTCTAATTCAGTAGGTCAGGGGTGGAGCCTGAGATTTTGCATTTTCTAGCGAGTTCCCAGGTGATGGTGATGCTGCTGGTTTGAGTACCACACTTTGAGAACCACTGCTGTAGTGGATGCTGTGGTGCCCGACCCAGATGAATCTCCCTCAGGAACAAAGGCTGGCTCAGCTCCCAGGAGTGTTGGCTGCTAACGGCTCAGAGCCCAGTCCCTCCCCAGGAAGCAGCCTTCACTGAAGG
The DNA here is from genome assembly GCF_007565055.1 of Rhinopithecus roxellana. Classification (NCBI taxonomy): domain Eukaryota; kingdom Metazoa; phylum Chordata; class Mammalia; order Primates; family Cercopithecidae; genus Rhinopithecus; species Rhinopithecus roxellana. The sequence goes on from NW_022143582.1 coordinate 15,125, forward strand.
GCACTGTATCACCCAAAGTCATTTCCCTCACTGGCAACCCACCACTAGCAATGGAGAAGCTCAGAGGCCTCCATCTGAGAGAATTCTGCAGGATCATCTCAGCTTTAGGGTCTGCCATGCAATCGACGAAGGCCTCTTCTGCGACTGCATCAGAGAGTTGAACTCTGCATCAGAGTTATGTCTCAGATCTAGATTTCTGTCTCAAAGTTTATTTCTTGGGATACAAGATTTAAGACAGTTGGTATCAGAAGCCAGGTGGTCTAAGGAGCAGACTAAATGGGACTTTATAACTGGATCATCCACTCACTGGCTGGCGGACATCACTGAGGTGACAGGATGGTGGTAGGTGGAGTATGAACAGCCCTGGGGGTGATAGAGTGGCATAAATGTGAAGTCTTTCACTGGTGGTAAATTGGGATGGACTACTTGGAGAAGAGAATGAACCAACAGGCGCAATATCTCAGGCTTTTGAGAGGTTTGGATGAAGTACTAACTATAATGACAACAAATTGGATGGCTTGCTGAGTGCTACTAACGTGCTACAGAAAGACAATGGAAATTGCCAGGGTAAGGCAAAGCATCAAAGTCAGAGGGCCTCTTTGGTAGCATGTACAGAGTTCCCCTCTCCTGCATCCAAAGGACAGAAGACCCAGAAGCAGGCCCAGGTCTTAATTATGAGGGTAACAGAGCACCAGAAAATTCTCCACCTGGGCAATTCTGTCATGCCAAGGTTAGGGTTTTGATTAGAAAGAAGTGGAGCCCTAAGCTGTTGGATAGGGACAGTAGGGTTCATGCCCTCAAGAATCTCTAAACTTCCAGATACTCAGGACTCTCTGAGCCTGCAGAAGTGTCCCAGGACTCCTGGTAAATACTAGCACTCTCTTCTAGTTTAAAACTGATACAGAAGCTTCTATGTTACATGAAAATAAACACCCCCTTCACCTTTCAGTTTAGACCCTACTTTACCTCCTGACTGCCAAACCCATAACTAGAGCCAAGTTATAACATTATCCAGCCAGAAAATACTGGGCCTGGTAGACTTCTGTGATAGCAAGGGGGATGATAGGATCCTAAAATAATAGATGCCAGATGGCACTTAACCATCAGAGGCAAGGTGATTGCAAATACTGTAATGAGCAGCCAAGTCACCAAATCAGCTGGGGGCCTGACCTCCAGACAGCTATGGAGATGATTAATAGAACACGACATTCCTGAAGGCTAGCTAGACAGGCAGCTAAGAAGGGAATTGCTCAATCTATGCAGTCAAATAAACCAAGACTCAGGATCCCATGCCAAGCTTCTAGACCTGAACCTATTTTCAGACATGAAATCCATTGACTGAAGAAAAGACTAAACCTCCAGGTAGAAAGACTCTGTACAACCATGTCAAAGTATCCCCCAGCTTTTTTCTGTTCATAGCCAGAAATGTTGAGGACTGTGGATACAGGGTCTGAGTTGATATATGGAGATTCAAAATATTATTTTGGCCCTTGTTAGAATGGGAGTGTATGGAGGCCAGGTAATAAATGGAGTCCAGGCTGCAGTCCAGGTCGCAGCCAGGTCTATGGACTCACCCAGTAGTCTTTCTTCAGTTCCCAGTATACAACTGAAATAAACATACTCGGTAATTGGCAAAACCCCCATAGCTTTATGAGACAAGAGCTATCAAATTGGGGAGGGTGGGTTCCGAAGGTGAAACTTGGGAAACTGCCTCAACCCACCCCCCACTAACAAAGATAGTATTAGATTGGTGCAAAAGGAATTGCAGTTTTTGCATTGAAAGTAATAGCAAAAACCGCACTTACTTTTGCACCAACCTAATAAATCAAAATCAGTATTGCATCATGAGGGAATGGTAAACATCAGTGCCACCCTGAAATGACCACCTGGACATTCCACAAAACATTGCATTGGTTAGCTTTATTAATTTGACCCCATTGATCAGTAAGTAATGAGTAAGAAGTGGCAAGTACCCTGGAGGTTTATTATTTATTTATTTATTTATTTATTTATTTATTTATTTATTTATTTATTTTGAGATGGAGTTTCGCTCTTGTTGCCCAGGCTGGAGTGCAAAGGCGTGATCTCAGCTCACCACAACCTCCGCCTCCCAGGTTCAAGCGATTCTCCTGCCTTAGCCTCCAGAGTAGCTGGGTTTACAGGCACATGCTACCACGCCCAGCTAATTTTGTATTTTTAGTAGAGATGGGGTTTCTCCATGTTGGTCAGGCTGGTCTTGTACTCCTGACCTCAGGTGATCTGCCTACCTCAGCCTCCCAAAGTGCTGGGATTATAGGCATGAGCCACTGTGCCTAGCTTTCCCTAGAGGTCTTGACAAGACATAAGCACTCCAGAGGATGAGAGTGAAGATTCAGGGTCCTGCCACATCAGCTTTAATTTGATTCTTGGAAAGGCCAGATATCCCCTCCAAAGTAAAGGTCAATTATTATATCTTGCACCTCCCACCACAAAGGAAAAAGCACAATACCTGGTAAGTCTCTTTGGGTTCTGGATTTAGCATATTTCACACATTGTAATAATGCTCCATGCCAATTACCAAGTGGCACAGAAGACTGCCAGCTTTGAATGGAACCCAGTGCAGAAAAAGTTATGCAGTAGATCCTCATTATGGTACAAATACCCCCAGTACTGGAGCCATAAGCCCTGTTAAAACCCATGATCTTACAGGTAAGTCTGAAGGGGGGAAAGATACTGTGAGGAGTTTATGGCGAGCCTCAGCAGGAGAATCACAGTATGCACTCATGGGGTTTTGGCCTAAAGCCATGATATCTGCAGCTCCTGGTGTGCCACTGGACCCTAATAGAAATAGAGCTCTTGACTAATGAATATCACATGACTATGCAGCTGGAAGTGCCCAACATGAGCTGGGACCTTAGACACGATTTAATCCATCCCACTGGTTTGATAGATCAGGTATCTGAGATTGTGTAAGAGGAAGCAATTTACTTTTAGGAAGGCTTTTGGCTGCAAGTAACAGAACTCAATCAACAAGACTTAAATGAGAGTATGTTTTTTTCATATAAGAAGTCCAAAGGTAGGTGGTTGCTGCACTGACCCCAGCTGCTTATAGATGCTGTCAGAATCCTGCGTCATTCTATCTTCTGCTCTGCCAAGCTTAATATGGATGGGACCATCATGCCTGTTGTCTCATGGTCATACAGATGGTCATTGTATCTGGGGAAAAAACAGGGGTGCCAGCTTCCTCTATCTCTTTTATCAAAAATCAAAGCCTCCTGTATGAGTTGCCTATTGCTACATAACAAATTGTCCCAAACTTAGTGATCTGAAACTTTTTTTTTTTTTTTTTTTTTTTGAGACAAGGTTTCACTCCTAACTCCAAGCGGGAGCACAGTGGCACAATCTCATCTCACTGCAACCTCCGCTCCTGGGCTCAAGCAATTCTCCTGCCTCAGCTCCTGAGTACACACTACCACACCTAGCTAATTTTTGAATTTGTTGTAGAGATGGGGTTTTGCCACATTGCCCAGGCTGGCCTCAAACTCCTGAGCTCAAGTGATCCACCTGCCTCAGCCTTCAAAGTGCTGGAATTACAGGCATGAGCCATGGTGCCTGGCCGGTCTGAAATACTTTCCATCTCAGTTTCTGTGGGTCAGGATCTAGTTATGGCTTACCTGAGTCCTCTAGGTCAAGGTCTCTTACAAAGTTACAATCAAGACGTCGGCTGAGACCACAGCCATCTGAAGGTTCAACTGGGGCAGGATCCACTTCCAAACTTTCTCAGTGGTTGTTGACAGGATTCAGCTCCTCACTGGCTGTTGGCCAGAGGCTTTCCTCAGTTCCTTGCCAGTTGGGCCTCTCCATGAGACAGTTTACAACATGGAGGCCTGCTTCATCAAAGTGATCCAGGGAAGGAGTGTGAGAGTGCTGGCAAGATGGAGGTCCTCTGTGACACAATCATGACTGTGACATTTCCCCAAAGGAAGCTGGGAAATCACACACCTAGCAAAGGGAGCAGGAAAGCCATGCTGGACTTAGACCAGTCATTCTCCTCAGCTGGATTCTCTCGGCAACTTAACTTTTATCAGATTACCAACTAGAGGTGCCCATCACACAAGGTTTTCTTCCAGAACACCAGGATTGACCAAGACAGATTCTTCTCCCTCAGCCTTGCCCCCAGCCCTGTACCTCCAGAGGAGAGAAGTTTCGGGGCAAGGCAACTAAGCTACAGTTTGGAATTTCCACACACCACAGATCCATGCAAGCAGGACACTGAGTTTTCCAAACCAAGACAACTTAGGCTTCTGCAGAAAAAACAAAGGGCAGAGTTATGGAAAAGATCCACAATTCCTATTCTGACTGGAAACACTTTGGCAAGGGCCCTGCTGGCACCCTCATTCAGCCCATTCTGAGCCAGAACTTCAGGGATGAAAGCAGTGGGGATCCTTTTCCTGGGCAGCCCTTGGCAAGGCACATGAACAAGTCACAAGCAGAATTGGCCCTAAAATGAATATGACCATATAGACATGGGTTCGAGCCAAAACCAGGGTGAGACGGATTCATGGAATGCCTGAGCTAGAGGGAGACCTGACAGAAGCTTACTCAGTGGTTCTCAAACTGTGTTCATGGCACCTTAGGGGTACCTATCCCTCTTCAACCAGCTAAAATCAGCCTTCTCATGTTTAATCAATAAGATTTCTATGAAATGTGTCATCTGAATGAAATACATTCTGGAAGAGGAAGGGAGGGAGGGAAGGAAGGAAGGAGGGAGGGAGGGAGGAAGGGAGGGAGGGAGGGAGGGAGGGAGGGAGGGAGGAAGGTAGGGACATGCAGTTATAATCTCTAATCAAAAAGATCCCATACTCAGCGTTCACAAGGAAATATTATGAGTAAATCTTCCTGATATGGGCTACATGATATCCTCCCAGAAGATATTGGAGATCTATCCCCAGTACCTGTGACTGTGAAATAGGGAAATTTGGGTCTTTGTTGATAATTCAGTTAAGATGAGGTCATTGGCATGGGCCCCAGTGTACTTATAAAAGGGGGCCAAGTGAACACAGAGAAGACACCAAGAGAGCACCATGTGAATATGAGGGCAGAAAGGATGATGCATCCACAAGCCAGGGATGCCAAAGATTTCTAGCAAACCACCAGGAACTAGGAGAGAGGCACTCTCAGACTTCTTGCCTCCAGAATCATGAGAGAATGCATGGCTGTTTAAGCCACCCAGCCTGTGATCCTCTGCAGCCCTAGGAGACTAACCACCTCCCTACCACAAGGCCTGGCACTAAGACATCATGTGACAAGCACAGACCCCCTCCTCCTTCCCTCTTCAGGCAAAGCTGGCAATAGAGAATATGATGGGGGTGACAGTTAGAAATCTACAATGGCAGGTGGTATCACGGAGGTTGTGATCAGATGCCAAGACCTCATGTCTGTTCAGGGATGTGTGTTTAAGGATGATATTCAACCAATACGCACCTGTAAAGGTGATAAAATAATGACATACTCTCATACCTAAGTGGCTAGTTGCCACTGTCCCAAGCCTGGCAAAGGCATCGTCCATCCCAGCCACTCTGTCCCCACCCTAGCACCCCCACCACGCACCTCTGGCATTCAAAGGGCCAGTGCGTACCCCAGAAGGGGAACTCTAGGATTTGGCCAGTGTTCATTTTAATTGGTCGCTACCTGTGCCAAATGGCTTGTTTAATATTTGAATAGGACTCTGGCCCCAAATGGGAGTGGAAGAACAAGGCAAGATCAAGGTCCTCAGAGGAGCACAGAACAACAGGATCCCAGTGCCAGAGCTCAGGAGAGCCAGGGCCAGAATAGCAGCAAGGATGACAGGGCCAAGTCCCCGAAGACAGCCCTGAGGGCTTCAGTCCCCAGGATGGGACCCAGCTCAGCCTGTAGATTTGAGGAAAAGGGAGAAGATGAAGGCCATGTGCCAGGCTGGGGCTGTCCAGGAAAGTCCTTCCCCTCTCTGGGCCTCAGTTTCCCCAACTATAAAATCGGCAGTCTCTTGACTGCTCTGTGACCCTCAACTTGAAAATGCAGAGAAAGAGCAGAGGCACCATCTCTTCTCCCCTCCTCTCCTCTCCCCTTCCCTCCTCTCCCTCCCTCCCTCTCTTCTCCTCTCCTTTCCTCCCTCCTCCTGTGGCTCTTGTTACAAGCACCCGCCCTGCAGTTTAAGAAACACATCAATGTGTTTGTACTTCAGGAATATGTATACATAGGCCAGGTGCGGTGGCTCATCCCTGTAATCTCAGCACTTTGGGAGGCTGAGGCGGGCATATCACCTGAGGCTGGGAGTTCGAGACCAGCCTGACCAACATGGAGAAACCCCGTCTCTACTAAAAATACAAAAGTTAGCTGGGCGTGGTGGTGCATGCCTGTAGTCCCAGCTACTCTGGAGGCTGAGGCAGGAGAATCGCTTGAACCCAGGAGGCGGAGATTGCAGTGAGCCAAGATCATGCCATTGCACTCCAGCCTGGGCGACAAGTGAAACTCCGTCTCAAAAAAAAAAAAGAAAAGAAAAAGAATAGATATACATGAATAAAGACATGCTAAATAATGAGAGTCACTGCTGCCTGGCAGCTTGGCTAAACTCCCACCTGGGGCAGGTGTGGTGCTGGCCCAGAATTCCCAGGTGCCTGACAAGGTGTCCCCACCATACCTCATCCTACCACACTGCTCAGTGTGGCTTCCAGACAGGACATTCTGGGGAAAGCTGCAAATCCAGCCCACTGTTTCTGCTGCACCTCCCTGGGAGGCAGATGCAGCTAGCAGGGAATGGAGTGCAGTCAGGAAGGCTGAGGGTATGGCCATTTTGTCAAGTGACTTTGCTTCCACAAGAAACGATCTGTTTCAGTTTCAAGAGGATTCCCAGTGCATCCGAGGCACTTAATAAATGTTACTTATTGTTGGGGAGGTTGGAGCAGTACAGCCTAGAAGAGTGGTTTTCAAACCACTTTTGGCCATGAAATGTATTTTACATTGTGACACAGAACATACTTTATATATGTGCATGTATGTGCATATATATGCATGTGTGTGCAATATATGAATCCAGGGTGTGTGTGTGTACATGTGTATAAGTGTGTGTGCGTGCAAATATATGAATCCAGAATGTGTGTGTGTGTGTGTATGTATACATGAACAAATTTTTCAGAAACCAATCTTTAGGGTTTGCCACAAGTAATGCACTATTTCTTTTCTAGTCTATTTTTTTTTTTTTTCTTTGAGATGGAGTCTCGCTCTGCTGCCCAGGCTGGAGTGCAATGACACAATCTCAGCTCACTGCAACTTCCACCTCCCGGATTCAAGCAATTCTCCTACCTCAGCCTCCTGAGTAGCTGGATGACCCACCCACCTTGGCCTCCCAATATTCTCTTTTCTTTCTTTTTTTTTTTTTTTTTTTTTTCTTTTTCTTTTGAGATGAAGACTCTCTCTGTCACCCAGGCTGGAGTGCAGTGGCACAATCTCAGCTCACTGCAACCTCCGCCTCCCAGGTTCAAACAATTCTTGTGCCTCAGCCTTCCCAGTAGCTGGGATTACCGGCACATGCCACCAAGCCTGACTAATTTTTGTATTTTTAGTAGAAATGGGGTTTCAACATGTTGTCCAGGCTGGTCTCAAACTCCTGACCTCAAGCTATCTGCCCACCTCGGCCTCTCAAAGTGCTGGGATTACAGGCATGAGCCACTGCACCCGGCCTCTATTCACTTTAAAATGATGATCATGATCTACGAATTGCTTTCATAACCCAATAGTTAACAATCTCCAGTTTGAAAAATATAGGCATAGAAATCCACTTGGGTTTGAATTCAGATTCTGCTGCTTCCAAGCCGCGTGCCTTTAAGCAGGGCCCTCAGCCTCTGATTCTCAGTCTGTAACCTAGAGGTTTTAATCCCACCTGCTGGAGAAGGTGGATGTGAGGATTAAACATATACAAAGCCCAAAGCACCACAGCTGGGCACAGTGAGCATTCAGTAAAAAGGCAGAGGTTGATATGATGTCACATGAGAAACTGAGACTCTCAGCAGAAGGAATGAGGATCCCTTGTGTAAACCTCTAATACCCTCATCTTCTCCACCCCAACCCATCACACATGTATCCTTTCCTGCCAATGGCTGACAGCAACTCAGAGCTCACTACCTTACAAAGCAGCCAGGGCAGCTGGGTCAGGTGCTGAGTCACACACTTTAGAAGAGACGTCCATGAATTGGGCATTAATCCTGCCCTGGAGGAGCTTAGATTCCAGAAAGGAGTCATAAATCCGATTAGTATATAAATGAGTGGTGTCCTACACAGAGCAAAGACAACAGAACTAGAGTCCAAAGATGAAAGCTGTTCCTTCTAACTGTGGAGATCAAGGTAGTGCCCGAGGGCAGGATGCAAGGCTACCTTGCTGAACAAAGGAGCCCCAGGGCTCACTACAGCCCTGGGCATGTAAGAAGTGCCTTATAAATACATATGGATTAAATCATTGAATATATCAAAAAGAAGATGGCCTGGGGAGAATCCAGACACGCAGGAAGGGACAGAGGGAGGACATTCTAGGCAAGGAATTCCATAAAGAGTCATTTTCAGGGAGATCCAGAATGACATTTACTTTATGAATCCAAACCCATCCCAGGGAAATCCGAATTAATTACCCTACCACCCCCTTATCCCCATAGTCCTGTATTGGCCAAGAAAAACTGAAGACGGAAAATAGGAGTCCAGATGTTGGAACTTGGATCCCAGCCCTGGGTCTCTCCCAAACAATCCCAGTGACCTTGGGCAAGTTATTCCCCTCAGTCCTCAAAAGAAGGACAAGAGAATCTCTAAAATCATTTCCAAGTCTATAGGCCCTTTTTTCCATGATATCCTTTTTCTTGCCCTCTCTCTCTTCCCACTACCCAGGGACAGCCCATTCTGAATTGCTGTTATCATTTGTTTGGCCCATAAATACAAGCTACCAAGAGCTGGCTGGATCCAAGGTATTCTGGTTACTATTGCTATAAATAAATTATTCCAACATTTAATGGTGTGAAACAACCAACTACCATTCTATTTTGCTCATGAATGTGTGGGTCAATCATTCAGAAAGGGCATGATGGGCAGCCCTTTCTTGGGAGCTTCTCACGAAGTTGGATCAATGCCAGTCAGAGCTGGTACTCTCATCTGAAGCCTCAGTTGGGATGAACATCTCGATTTGCTCAGTCACATGAAATCTCAGTCCAAGATGGCTGGCAGCTGAGGCTGGCTCTTGGCTAGGTACTCAAATGTGCCTCTCCAGCATGGTAGTCTTGGGGTTACTGAACTCCATGCAAACTGGCTGGCTTCCTCCAGAGTGAGTGACCCTAGAGAATCAAGCAGAAGCTCCATGGGCTTTTATGACCCAGACTAGAGATCATGGAGCAAAACCTCTGCTGATTCTATTGCTCATGAGAGAGTCACTAAGGCCAGCTCAGATTCAAGGGGAGGAGCTGTAGATCTCACCTGTCAATGGGAGAAGTGTCAATGAATTTGCAGACTTGTCTTAAGACTGCCACACCAGGCCTCAGTAGAATATGACAGAGCCATCTGCGGCCTTGGCCTTCCCTGCCAGCCCCATCTCCATGACCTCAGTGCCCTCATGCCATCCTGAGATACAGTGGTCCCAGATCTTATCCTATTAGTTTCCTCTTCTCTTCAATCAAACTTTGCCTGCCCCATGTCCTATTCCTTCAAGATCTCAGTTTGCGCAAGATCCTCAGGGATCCTAATAGATAACAGAACACCTGAACCTTGTTTAATAGGCTCATCTCTGGAAGACCTCTCAGTGAGGGACCCAAATAAGGCAATTACAAACACTGTGGCAGGTAAGGAGATGCGACACATATTTTGAATTTGCTGGGTTTCTGGTGTCCACTGACCTTGAATTTGGAGTATATAATGAAACAAAGTCTATGAAATCAATGGGGCTACACATGAGGAAACATATCTGAAACGACTAGTTCCTAATTTCTCTCTAAACCTGCACATGGTTTTAACACATGGTTGTCAGGGAGAACGCCCATCCAGATTTGAGCTGAGCCAAACTGAGACAGCACTATTTCCATCAGCAACACTCCGAATTAGCATTTATTGTATCTCCACCTCTTACCCAATATTAGGCCAGTAACACAGTTGGCTAAGCCAAGTCCAAAGAAACTAGTTAGGACTGGAATTGGGTGGATGACATTTATAGGATACATTGTAATGGGGTAACTGGAGTAGAATGGCGTGCACTGGAAGGGAATGTGCTCTGCATTCACTCCTCAGGGTCCTGATAATTGCTTCCCTTTCTGGAATGTTCTACCTCACTATCTGTATGGGGGGTCCTTTACTTCATTCAAGTCTCTGGTCAAATATCACCTTCCCTGATGACCCCTCACTCTCACATCCCCTTCCCTGATTTATTTTTCTGATCTCTACCATGAATATTCATATATGTATATATGGCTTATTTTCTGTCTTCCCCACATAAGAACTTAAGTTTCGGCTGGGTGCAACGGCTCACTCCTGTAATCCCAGCACTTTGGGAGGCTGAGGTGGGTAGATCACTTGAGGTCAGGAGTTTGAGCCCAGCCTGGCCAAAATGGTGAAACACTGTCTCTGCTAAAAATATAAAAATTAGCCAGGCATGGTGGTGAGCGCCTGTAGTCCCAGCTACTTAGGAGGCTGAGGCAGAAGAATTGCTTGAACCCAGGAAGCAGAAGCTGTGGTGATCTGAGATCACGCCACTGCACTCCAGCCTGGGTGACAGAGCGAGACTCCATCTCAAAAAAACAAACAGAAGTTTCATGAAAGCAGGGCCTTTGTCTTTTCCTGTTTACTGCTGTATCTGCCCTTTCTAGACCAGTTTCTGGTATACAGTAGGCCTTCAATAAATGCTTTTTGAATGACTGAATCACTCAACAAAAGGAAAAGATAGAATGGAATCAGCTAGGTTGGGGTGGGATGGGGAGGGGCAGATAGTTCAAGATAAAAGGAAGCAAAAAAAAAAATAAAATATCTCTGTTCAGAGAAGAAGACTGGAACCATCTGGGGAGCTTTTATGCCACATAATGCTCAGGTCTACCCATAGACATTCAGATTCAATTGGCCTGGGGTGGGGCCCAAGCACCATTATTTTTAAAAGCTTTCTATGTGATTCATATTTGCAGCCAGGAGTGAGAAGCATGGTATTACCACATCCTGCTTATAGAAATAGGTTAACTTTAAGCTCAGCTGTAAGGCTTATGCATAGAAGAGATACCAGCCAGAAGCTAGAATCCCAACAGCCTGTCTATAAGGGAGAAGGTTCACCAACAGCAGCAGCCACAGAAAATCTCTTGAATTTTTAGTCATTACCCAACAGAGCATGTAGTTCTGAGCAGTGGTGTGTGGAAACTCTCATCCCTCAGCTTCAATACCTGATGCTGCCTTGGGTCCAGGCTCTCTGCTGGTGCATCTTCCGTGTCCTCTCTGCACATTATGAATTGGGCAATCCTCAAAGTCATTCCACCTTTCCAGAGAGATAAATAGGACTACCTGGAACTTCAGTCTTCTCCAAGACAGACTGTCCCCCTTGTCTTTCTCCTGCTGTCCAGCTAATCACAAAATCTCCCTCTGCTTTGGGCCAAACTAAGCAAAATTATGAAGAAGAACCCAAAGTCTGATGTCAACAGTGACTTCAGGTTTTCCTCTTTCCAATGCCCTTTGAGGCCCCCAAGCTTTTATCCAAATCTACTTCAGCTCTCTAGAAAAAATAATAACAATGATTGATGATGATGATGATGATGATGATGGCAACTACATTTTCCTGAGCTCTGACTGTAATAAACTACCATACCTTGCTATGATGCTCACTTCACATAACAATAGCTAGCACTTACCAAACATGCATTATGCACCAGGCACTCTTCCTTTAATTTTGCATCTATTTGCTTATTAATCAACTCTATGAGAAGGCACTGATTTATGCCTCTGATTTATGCTCAAATCTCTACGAGAAGGCAGAGATTTTGTTAAATGAGAAGGCACTCCTCATTTAAAGAGGAGGAAACTGGGGCACAGAACAGTTCAGCGACCTGCCCAAGAACACACAGCTAATCATTAACAGACTGCGGCCTAGGCCCCTGGCTGCAGAGTGGGGGTTCTTTGCATTACATCCGGCTGCCTTAGGTAATCCTCATGTGTTTAGATATTATTTCCTGATTTGACAAATAAGAAAACTGAGGCTCAGCTATGTCCTAGGACTTTTTCCAAGCTGTGGTTTTGGTTTGGGGCCTCAAATCCAATACTGCCCAATTCTAATGCCTGACGACTCCCAACCACCCTTCCACTCTCCTCCTTAGTTCTCATGCTGCTGAGCTTGGGGGAACAAGGGAGGCCTCCCCTACCCCTAGCAGGTGTCATTAGAGCCTTCTCCTCGTGGTCAGGAATTTCTCATATGGGTAACCCAGAGAAGGGGTAGCCTCTGGATTTCTGTATTCAGACCCTGTGTGCCACCACTTGAAAGCAGCTACACTAGGCTGCGCCCACCCTAACTTTCTTCGCGGACCCCAGGAAGTGCAAGTGATTGCTCCACACTGATGGAGTGTCAGGAGGTTCCAGGTGGCAGGCTCAGGTGGGTGAGGGAGGATATTTGAGTCACTGAGAAAACCAAAGACTTGGGTCCCTGCAGCCCCCGCTCCCAGGCCCAGGCGACCGCACCCCAATACTTTGGAAATGTGTAATTCACACCCTCATCCTCCTCCCACAGACCTGGGGTTCAGGCTCTGCTGATTCATTTTGAGAAGCTCCACTTTCCACAGCAACATGAGGAAGGGCTGTCCCCCGCCAGAGCCATGTGTGTTTGCTATGATTCATCAGATCGTCTGCAATCTCCTCAAAAATAGCCCTTACGCAATCCAGGAGCTGCTGGGAGCCTCGCAGCGCAGGGGCTTCCCCTCTGAGTCACCCTCTGGGCCTCGGTCCATTTCCACGCGGCCACGGGAACACGGAGGGACAGGAACATGCCCGAAAGAGGAACTTGGGGAATTAGCAAACGGGGTGAAGGCAGCCCCTCAGTGTTGGCAACTGCGATGAGGCAAGATCACAGCTGCGAGGATCCTGTAGAAGTGAAATATGCACCATAAACAAAATCTCCCAGGGCCCAGGGTTACCCCTGCCTCTTGCCCTCTGGCTGCAGGGGTCTGTAGAAAGGAAGAAAGGGACAGGGCTGATTTGCTCTTTCTGCAGATTTGCATGTTTGGTGTGGGACAGGCTACAGGCTGACACTGGTAGAAACCTAGGCAAGAGGCAGATACAGACGGAGAGGATAGAGACGTTGGTGCCACCCCTGCTGCCCTTCAGACCTTCCCATTCCTCCAGTGTTTCACTTCCCGCTGCTCACAGAGTCAACATGGGAGTGGGGGGCCTGAAACACACACAATGCTCAGGCCCCAGCTTCAGAGTTTCTGATTCAATTCACTGGAGTGGGGCCTGGGCATGGGTGTTTTTTAAAGCAGTTGTTGTAGGGGTAAGAACTACTAGTCCAGCCTCTCACTTGCCTATGAAGAAACTATACCCAGAGAGGGGAAGGGATGTACCCAAGGTCACACAGCAGCTAATGACAAAGACTAGACTTGAACTTTACATTGGCCGCAAAGCTCTGCACGATCTCACCTCTCCATCACCTCTCTGGACTCTGACTTGATATTCTCTCTCTCTTCCCCCTTCCCTCTCTTCCTCTTCCCTTCTCTCTCTCTCTCTCTCTTCTCTCTCTCTGCTCTTCTCCTCCCTCTTATCCCCTCTCTCCTCTCTCTCCTTCTCTCCCTTCTCTTCTCTCCTTCTTCTCCTCTCTCTCTCTCCTTCTCTCCCTCCCTCCCTCTCTCTCTATCTCCCTCCTCTCTCCTCCTCTCCTCTCTTTCTCTCTTTCTCTTCTCTCCCTCTCTGTCTCTCTCCTCCTTCCTCTCTCTTCTCTCTCTCCCCTCTCTGCCCCTCTCTCTCCCTCACCTTCCTCCACCACTCTAGCCACCTTACTCAAACACTGAGCACCCTCCCCACTCAGGGCATTTGCACTATCACCTCTGCCTTTACCCCCAACGGTGATTGACCTATCCCATCATCCCAGGCTCTGTCCCAATCAGCTCCTCACACCACCTTCCTTGGCCACTCTTCCAAGTCAGTGGCCCTTCCACCACTCTCCATTCCCCCGCCTGGCTTTATTTTCTTTCATGGCACAGCCTGACCTTATACCTTTATTTGTTTATTGCCTTGTCCCCAATGGGATGTGAGCCCCAGCAGGGTCAGGCTCTGTCTCCTGCTGCATCCCAGCACTGGCTCAGTGCCTGGCACATGGCACCTGCTCAGTACACATTTGTGAGATGCATGGATGACACCCTGTGGTGTCCACAGGAATCCCAATGCCCCTGCCCCACACCCCACCAGCCTAGTGTGTCAGCTCTTGGACCAGCCCAGTGTGTCAGCTCTTGGACCAGCCCAGTGTGCCAGCTCTGGACCAGCCCAGTGTGCCAGCTCTTGGACCAGCCCAGTGTGCCAGCTCTTGGACCCCCCAGTGTGCCAGCTCTTGGACCAGCCCAGTGTGCCAGCTCTTGGTTCATCCCCAGGGTCACATGTTTCTCTCCTCAGGGACCAGCTCATGAATGCCACGAAACAAGACCAGAACCCCAATCCTTTCTCAGCACCAACAGTATCTCTAAAACACACCCATGAAGGACCAAGAATTGCTTCGTAAGCAGCATATGGGGGTAATCACAGTCAGAAAACTGTTGTCCCAGCCCAAGAACCTTTTGGGGAGGCCCTTCTAATGATGCTACCACTAACCAAAATGTGTTCGGACTCCCACGGGGCCTGGCCTTCACAATCGACTCACCCCCACCTCTTTAGTTTGCAGCCACCATCTTGTTTTCAACCAGTCATAGCTCATGTATGTATTGCTGTTTATCCATCACCAAATGATTTCACAATATGCTCGATTCCCACAGTAAACCAGGGAGCTAGGTGTTACTG
>NW_022143583.1:0-30868 GCF_007565055.1 Rhinopithecus roxellana
CATAAACTCAAACTGGACTCCAATATTAAGAGTGCTACAGATGTAAATCTCAAGAATTCTTAAACACACACAGCTACACCCCAGGACACAGAGTTCAGGAGTGGATTTCCCACCTGAAGTCACTTGGGGCCCAGGAGTCATGCAGCTTGGTTCTCAGTCCTCCCCAGGGGGAGGGCAGGCACAGGGCACCCAGGCTGACCCCAGGAGCCCAGCCCTCATCCCCTCACAGCGGCCCTGGACTGCTTCCCAAATACTCCAGGCCTTGAGGAAAGGGTGCCCCAGCTTCCTATCGCCTCTGTAACAAGGTACCACAAACGTGGCAGCCACAACGCAAGCTGATTATCTTAACTCTGGAAGCCAGAGGCCCAACGGTCTCCTGGACTAAAACCAAGGCTGTGTCTCCTACTCATTCAAGTATGGGCAGAACTCAGCTCCCTGTGGTTGGGGGCTCTGCTGCCTGTAAAGTGATGGCCAACCCATGGCAGAGAGCCGGGCCCTCAGCTCCAGCACCTGCCCATCTCGTCTGTGGCCCTTGTCACGTCTGAGGACCCCTGGAATTAGGTGAGGCCACCGGATAATCCAGGACCAGCCCCCCTCAAGAGTCTCTCTGGTTCCCAGGATCAGGGCATGGATGTCTCTCGGGGCCATTATTCTGCCCACCCACGGAGGGTGTTTAAAATTTGGATTCCAGGCCTAGCTCTGGAAACAGGGACTCACGTTTTTAACTCATCCTGGGTAACCAGAAGAGAAGTACTCCTTTGGAAGAAGTGACACAGAATGCCAGGCATCCACCATCCCACTCCCTTCTTATCCAATGCTCCTCTGATGAGACGAGAGTGCACCTGCTGGTAAAATGAATGTGGGTGGGAGCTTACGATGCCGCTTCTAGGGGTATCCCAACGTTCCAACATACATTCCCGTTAAACTCCACGCTGGCTGCACTGCCTAGACACTCACAACCTGCCATCTCTGGGACCTCGTGTCAGGCCACCTTCAACAAGATCACAAGGTCTGGCCTCATATCCAGAGCTGAGGGCAGCAGAAACACCCAGCAATGCACTGAGCATCTTAGGCACAAACTGTTCTCTCGGCTGGCTGGCCTTCCCACAGTGAGAACATTCTTGTTCCAAGTTAAATATTGAGGTTCAAAGGGCAGGGAACACGCCATGAGGAGCTCAGCTCCAGAGAAGGAGCAAAGCCTTGCAGGGAGCAAGACCGAGTCACCTAAACAGAAATGTAAAACCACAGTTCCTCACCTCGGGGGGAATCTGGCCAGTTCTTAAAAGCCTGCTTTCCGCCGGGCGCGGTGGCTCACGCCTGTAATCCCAGCACTTTGGGAGGCCGAGGCAGGCAGATCACGAGGTCAGGAGATCGAAACCATCCTGGCTAACACGGTGAAACCCCGTCTCTACTAAAAATACAAAAAACTAGCCAGGCGTGGTGGCGGGCGCCTGTGGTCCCAGCTACTCGGGAGGCTGAAGCAGGAGAATGGCGTGAACCCGGGAGGCAGAGCTTGCAGTGGGCCAAGATTGCGCCACTGCACTCCAGCCTGGGCGACAGAGCAAAGACTCCGTCTCAAAAAAAAAAAAAAAAAAGCCTGCTTTCTAGGCAAGACCTGTGGTATCGTCAGCACCATCTCTGGTATAATTTCAAACCCAAATCACAATAGGAGGGAACAGAGCAGAGACTCAGAGGAGAGGAGAACGGCGGGAATAGGAAGAAAGAACAGAACAAAAAAAAGACGCTGGTGCTCATCTCGCGGCCACAATGACACTACCTGGCCCAGGTCACACTGGCTGGAGGCTGGTCGGGTTTCTACAGAGGCTGAAAGCAGCACACATTCACCTCAGTCTAGAAACAGCAGCAGACAAAAAGGGAGAAGTGGGATCCTCTCCAACAGGAAGAACCAGTGATCGGGAATAGAAACAGGGACACAACTCCCCGGCAAGATCTCAAATCCACAGAAGCCCCAAACTAAACAAACTCTGAGGGAGACACTTTTCTCCAAGCGACAGCTGAGATCAACCTCTCTCAAAGCCAAAGGGAGCGCCATCTTCGACTGAGAAATTAGAAGAAAAACAAAAGGAAGGATTTAACCCTCCTGCACACAAGAAGCCTGCCAGCCTGCATCTTCAAACAGGGTTCAGACTGGAACAAACTGTGCAAAAGGCAAACACTGGAAGAAGTATTTTCTATTTTCTAAGCCACCAAAGGTTAAGGAGTCATGTGTGCTAAGCATGTAATTGGTCCTGCCCGGCTGTCAACTCGGCAGTGTGCGTACCCTGCCCGTGTGCTCCGGATAAAGGGGTTGCCTGACCCTGTGGGGTGACTCTGGGTCTGTTTAACAAGGTCTGTGAGGAAGGCCCTGGCTAAGGTAGCCCGTGAGTCAAAGCCAAACTGAAAAGGTGTGCTGTGTGTACAGGCCACGCACACAGAGACGAAACGCCTGACCCGGCACCGTCTGACCAGATGCAGCCAGGCACAGATGAGCACTTCTTGTTCGGACACACAAACCATCTGGGATGGCACTCACAGCCAAGAACTGTGAAGCTGTGTTAAGGCCTCACCCAACTTCCAGTGAAGAAATCATTATCTTGAATTGTTTCAAGTTATAAACTGTTTAACTAAAGTCATTTAACACACTGAAAACACTATCAGTTGAAGATAACAGCACCACTTGGCGAAATGAAAGCTGCTTGGATCAGGACAGATTAGAGTGGCTTTTGTTTCACCAGAGTCACCTTCGCCCTGATTCCCTGGGACTTTATTCCAAAGCACCGGCCACCAACCTGCAAAGGAGCGGCGCCTGGCGTTGAGCTCGTTGGCCACACGGACCTCAGTGCACAGTTTCAGCATCAGCAGCATGGTCAGGATCATGATGGCGCTCTGCCACAGCAGTGGGGACTCAAAGCGCCTTCCAAACCTATGGGAGAGACCCCGTGTCAGGAGGGAGGCCCACCCATGCCGCCTCTCCCAGTCCCGAACCCACAGCGGGAGACCCATGTCAGGAGGGAGGCCCACCCACGCTGCCCTCCCAGTCCTGAGCCTGCAGCAGGAGAGACCCTGTGTCAGGCCCACCCACGTCGCCTCTCCCTGTCCCGAACCTGCAGTGGGAGAGACCTGGGTCAGGAGGGAGGCCCACCCACGCCACCTCTCCTGGTCCTGAACCTGCAGCAGGAGAGACCTGGGTCAGGAGGCAGACCCATCCATGCTGCCTCTCCCAGTCCTGAACCTGCAGCGGGAGAGACCTGGGTCAGGAGGGAGGCCCATCCATTCTGCCTCTCCCAGGCCCTAACCGGCATCCCGGGGAAGCTGCAGGCTCCCAGGCCTTCTTGCTGACTTTTGACCAGGGTTGAGCATCTCATCAGCTCAGCCATGAGCCTCTGCAGGGCAGAACCACAGGCCAATGACTGGCAGGCCCTACAGTCTCCCCATCTCCCAGAGTCACCACAGAGCTGGGACATGGGCCTGCAGAGCCACCATCTCCAAGGCTGGGCTGTGTGTGGCACCCACTCATGGAAAGCCCTAACCCTGACCCTCCCTGACTGTCCCAGGGCGGGAATCTCAATCAGCCTGCAGTTTGGACTGAAGGGAATTTTCAATACTTGAATTGGCCACCACCATGTCAAAGTCAGGAGATCCTACATAACAGCCTAATTTCCCAACTTCTGAAAAACTGGAAGACTCAGCAACAACCACCACAGCCCCCACCTCTCACGCAGCTGGGCAGCCCTCTTAACACCCCCTTCGCAACACAAAGCAGAAGGGGGAACCCCAGAGCCCCCTTAGCACCCCCTTATCAACACAGATCAGGAGTAGGGGGAACCCCGCACCCCCTTAGCAGGTGAGCCAGCCCAGCAGGTGAGAAGGTGCCACTTGCAGGTGAGGCTCCCACAGCAACCTGGAAAAAGCCACAGACGTTCTCCTGGGAGCACAGGGAGCCAGGACGCAGTCCTCAGAGGGTGGCCATGCTGATTCCCTCTGTGCTGGCTCCAGAAACCAAGGCCCTTCCCTGTCTCCTGGGAGCTCTTCAGCAGAGGGAGTGGCTGCCTGAGGTCACAGAGACTCAGGGAGCAGAGGGAAGGGGAGAGAAAACAGCAGCCCAGGCCCAAGGTGGACAGGGGGCCAGGCAGGCAGGCAGGCAGACAAGCTGCACCTCCAGGAATGTCACCCAGGTCAGCAGGGGCCACCACGGTCCCCTTGCCTCACTGGAGGCTTCCCTAGGAAGCCTCCAAGAAATGCACAAGGCGAGACAAAGAGGCAAAGGGAGGAAGGGAGGGTGGTGGGCCCGGGGATAGAGGATGGGCTGCGGGAAAGAGGCAGGTTGAAAGGGGGTTTTCTGAGCCTGAGGCACAGGTCAGGGGAGCAGGAACGCTGTATGAGCAGGAGTGCAGGGTGCATGGGCACTCTGCCCACAGGCTGGTTCCGGCCCCCACACCGGCCCCCTCCAGGCCTTGGCCTCTGCACTGTTACAGTATATTATACAGCACAGATCACAACCCCCAAGGCTGGAGGATACAGCCAAGCTCACAGTCACTTCCAAGGCCGTTCTCCACTGGCTACCAAGCGGCCTGGGTGCCCGTCAACTCACCCACAGTGACCTGAGGCTGAGAAGGTGACATTGGGCAGGCATCTAAAATAGGCCAGTCCCCTGGGACACATGGAGGCCGCTTCACACCACGTTCACCTCCAGCAATGAGGCTGCACGTGAGCCATTTTGGCCACTCTGCATGAAAGGCCACCTGCGTTTTTTAAATGTTCAACAGACGCAATGAATGACCAGACAGACAAAGGAGGAGGCGAGCGAATCAAGGTTTGAGCTTCCGCATAATCCACACATCAAAAATCAAATCTAGAGGAACAAGATATGCACAGTAAAGAATAAGGACTTTTAAAACCAAATGAGAGGGTACCCGGAGGTGAACAGTGAACTAATAGGGTGAAGACAAAGAAAAACAAAATTTCAAAAGCACAGTGTTCCACAGAAGATGCACAAGGAACAGAACGAAAACGAGACAAAATCCAGCAGCATTAGTAATTTTAAAAGCTAATTAAAATAGATGCCACATTTACTTCTCAACTTAACTTTTTCTTCCTTTAGTAAGAGCACTTTTCCTCTCCTGCCCGAGGGCGTAACTCCCACGCCTCTTCTCCCGGCAGGTGCCAGGCAGCCCACCTGTGTGGCGCAGGAGCCTGCTCCTCAGGAAGCACCAAGATACCTCGTCTAAGGTGGGCTCTGCAGGTGACCGTGCCCAGGTGCCCATCCACAGGAAGAGACAGTATAGAGGGTGTACCATAACTGACCAAGCCCACAGAAAAACTTCTCTATGTTCCAAAATCTCACAGAAAAACTCAAGCAGGGCCAGGCACAGTGGCTCACACCTGTAATCCCAGCACTTTCGGAGGCCGAGGCAGGTGGATCATGAGGTCAGGAGTTCAAGACCAGCCTGGCCAATATGGTAAAACCCCGTCTCTACTAAAAATACAAAAATTAGCCAGGCGTGGCAGCGGGTGCCTGTAATCCCAGTTACTCGGGAGGCTGAGGCAGGGAACTGCTTGAACCCAGGAGGCGGAGGTTGCAGTGAGCCGAGATTGTGCCACTGCACTCCAGCCTGGGCAACAGGGCCAGACTCTGGTCAAAAAAAAAAAAAAAAAAATCCAGCAAAAGAGAAGCTTTGTAGCTTTGTGTCTACTCTTAGGCACCACTAAAGCTATCACCTTTAGTAACAAAATGTTATGACCTCTCTGATACAATGTTTTCATTCCTCCATCTGAGTGCTCCAGCCTGGGTCCTACTGTGGATGGAGCTGAGGCTCCCAGGCCCCTGCCGCCCAGTGTGGCCTGATCCCCGCCTGCCCTCTCTGCTTTTCCTCCACATACTCACAGCCAGCAAACACCAGCTATGAGACATCATTTAGCCCTTCTCCTGGCTGCTGGCACCAACCTGCCAAATCCTGCACACTGGCATTCCACAGAGTGTGATCTGCTGAATGCTGGTTTCGCAAAATGGTAGTAAAGACTATAAGAAACAAAAACATAAGTGACCTATGTTTCAGAATCCCTGGGTTTGTACTGTTAAAGCAGCCCCTGCAGGACTGCAGAGCTCCATATGCCATGTACCCCAAATCCCCAATGGGGGGCTGCCCAGAGGGACTGGAGCTCTGAGGACCATGCCCCAGCACCTTTGGAAGCATGAAGATTCTAACTCCACCCCTGTGCTGGCGGACCCTGGCCTCTTCTCACGGGACCCCAGTCCCTTCTCACCAGAGCCTGGCCCAGCCCTACCTCTGCTCTCCCCCCAATCCATCCACCCTCCCCCCACCGCCCCGCCCCTTCTCACCAGAGCCTGGCCCAGCCCCACCTCTGCTCTCCCCCCAGTCTATCCACACCACCCCCCGGCCTCTTCTCACCAGACCCTGGCCCCTTCTCAGAGGACCCCGGACCCTTCTCACCAGAGCCTGCCCCAGCCCCACCTGTGCTCTCCCCCATGCCCCTTCTCACCAGAGCCCAGCCCAGCCTCACCTCTGCTCTCCCCACCCCCACCCTGTCCCCCTCTCAGCCCCAGCCCCACCTCTGCTTTCCCACCCCCACCACTCCCATCCCAAACACTGAGTGTGCGTACACATGTGTGGAGCTGGCGTTGTGTGTGATGCATCCCGCGTGTCACTTCTGCTAAAGCACAAACCCTCTGCCCTACAAACCATGAAATCAAAGAGGCTGTGAACCTACAAAGCCTGGAGAGGGGAAGCCAGGAGTGGGGGGTCACAAGAGCTCCCAAGAGAGAAACAGAAGGGGTCATCATCCCCCTCTGCACAGCAGGACCTGGGGACCGGGTGAGCACAGAGGATGTGCCTGTGTGGAGTGCAAAGACGGCACATCCTCAGGCTGGAGGGACACCCAGCAGGGACCAGTGCCCTCTGCTCTCCCCGCTTTCATCCCACCGTCTTCTGGAACACGCTGAGGCCCTGTGTGTGCACTCGGTGGTCACAGAAGCCATGCATGACCAGGACAGCCAGGATATTGATTCTATGAAGAGACCCGTGGACAAAGTTCAGAATTCCCTGGAAGGGAATTCCAGGGAATTCCACAAAGAGCTCAAGTGTCTTTTGAAGGCCTGTAAGCAAGAACTCCCACTCCCAGCTTCAAACCTCTACGTCAAGTGTCAGTTAGGTCATGAGGCAGCAACAAGATGGCACCAGGAAACTGGGTAATCTCTGACTTCTCCAAACCAGATACTGAGACGGACATTAGATAGATTCCTTTCTTTCTTTTTTTTGAGACAGGGTCTCTCTCTGTTGGTCAGACTGGAGTACAGCTCACGGCAGCCTCAAATTCCTGGGCTTAAGTGATCCTCCTGTCGCAGCCTCCCAAGTAGCTAGGACTACAGGTAATGCCACCACACCTAAGCTAATGTTTCAAATGTTTTGTAGAGATGGGGTCTTGCTATGTTGCGCTGGCTGGTCTTAAACTCCTGGCCTCAAGTGATCCTCCCACCCTGACCTCCGAAAGTGCTGGAATTACAGGAGTGGGCCACCATGCCCAACCTAATTTATTGTCTTTTAGCAATTTGGGACTATGAGCATACTGGGGGTGGGGGACATCCTCTAAGTGGAACTTTTTTCCCACATAGTTATCTACCCTCAGGCATTTTTCCTCCATTATTTTGGAGAATATTTATTCTATAATCCTAAAGGTTATTCTATAACCCTAAATTTATTCTGTAACCCTAAAATTTATTCTATAATCCTAAAAATGCTCCTTCACAACATACACATGTGAGCTGGGGCTGTAGCAGGTGGCCTGCCAACCAGCGTCTCCCCAACTCCCACAACGTGCACTCAAAATATTCAACAGCATTAGACAATTAGAAACCTACTTCCCAGTCAACCTTACGCTCTCTGAGGCCACTGCAGCACCGCCAGCCACTGTCTCCACAGCAGGCGACGGGAGAGAATGAAGCAGTCTCCAAAATGAGCACCCCAACCCTCCCTCAGATGCAGCCTGGCCCAGAGACAAACCTTGAGGCAGGACTCGGACCCAAAATCCCCCTCCAAGATCGCTGCAGGGGACAAACCTCCCTGCCTCAGAGACAACTCTGGGGAAGAAGCAGCCAACCCACTCGCTCACCTAAAAATCCCTGGCAAAGGCAAAACACCCAGGGACACGTGGACCAACGGCTGCCCACGGCCAGGGCTGGGATGAAGGCTGTGGGGCAGGGAGCACCCCAGTTCATGAACACGGGACACCCCAGCATCAGAACTCATCAAATGGACACAAAAGGGGTGCATTTCATGGAATGCAAATCACACCTCAACAAGGTCGACTTAAAAACAGGCGGCCCAGGCGTGGTGGCTCACACTTGCAATCCCAACACTTTGGGAGGTCGAGGTGGGTGGATCACGAGGTCAAGAGATCGAGACCATCCTGGTCAACATGGTGAAACCTCGTATCTACTAAAAATACAAAAATTACCTGGGTACAGCAGCGGGAGCCTGTAGTCCCAGCTACTCAGGAGGCTGAGGCAGGAGAAGCACTTGAACCCAGGAGGCAGAGGTTGTAGTGAGCCGAGATTGTGCCACTGCACTCCAGCCTGACGACAGAGTGTGAGACTCTGTCTCAAAAAAAAAAAAACAAAAACAAAAAACTAACAGGCAAAGAAGCAGGTACATGATTACTCAGTGACCAGAGTCAGAAGCAGAGTTCTTAACACCAGCTGCCTAGACTCCTTCTCTCCACCCCTCCACCAGGCCCTCTTCATGGGAAGAGCAGCAGACACCTTCCAATCTGCATGGGCAGAGAGGCTGGGATCACCCGGAAGAAAGAAAAATTCCAGACGCTTTTGGCCTTAGAATGCAGCTGTAAGACCTCTTCATTTTCTCCAAAAACTCATTCTCCCAATTATGTCTGGCTTCAACAACTGTTAAAATTAATTTCAATTTCCTTGGCCTAACGCAAATACAAAGAGGAAGTTGGCCTGAGAGGAACAAGACAGTCTCCAGAGAGCGTGAATTCCTATTTAAACAAGGCAGACCAGGCGCCGTGGCTCAGTCTGTAATCCCAGCACTTTCAGAGGCCCAGTGGGGAGGAATGCTTGAGGCCAGGAGTTCGAGACCAGCCTGGGCAACATAGTGAAACCCCCCGTCTCTACAAAAATACAAAAAAAAATTAGCCGGGTGTGGTGGTGCACCTGTGATCCCAGCTACTTGGGAGGCTGAGGTGGGAGGATCACCCGAGCCCAGGAATATGGAGGCTGCAGTAAGCTGTCATCACATCATGCACTTCAGCCTGGACCACAGAGCAAGACCCTTTCTCAAAACAATAAAGAAAAACGACACAACATGAGAAAGGCAGGCAGGAACCGTTCCTCTCTACAGGCAGGCCTAGGCCATTGCCCAGCAGAGAGATCCCTGCTAAGCACCCGTGCGGGGCATTATGCGAGAAGGCAGATCTGGAGATTTTCTCTGAGATTCTGTTCTCCAATCCCATCGTTTTTCTGGAAAAAATAATCTCACCCTAAGAAGTGACTCGTCTGCTTCGTCTGCGGCCACGTACTCCATGAAGGCAGAGCAGGACGCTGGCCCAGCCAGGAGGTGTGGACCCTGCTGCTCCCCCGGCCTCAATGTGAAACTCCAAAGGAGAAACCCTCTTCTCCGAGCGCAGCCCAGAAAAGCAAACCCCCAACTTACCAGAAGAGTATCCGCAAAATGTTGGCCACCAGCAGCACCAGGCACACGTAGGTGGAGAACCCGTCGGCGTTCTGCGTCCTGCGGATGTCCCGGTACTGCGGGACGTAGGGCACCACCCCTCCGAAGACCATGGCTGCGGCCGCGCCCCAGGACACCAACTGGTGCAGTGGCACCAGAAGCCAGTCCAGGCCCTCGGCCTCCATCGCAGCGCCCGCCTGGCCGAGGCTGTCACCAGCTCCGTGCCCCGCGGGCCACCGGCCGCCTGCTCATCGCAGCTCCTCGCGCTCCTGCGGCCTCTGGGCCTGCGGGGAGCGGGGAGCCGCTAGAGTCCCGCCAGGGAGGCTGGGCCGGCGCGACCCGACCTGACCCGACCCGACCCGACCTGACCCGACCCGCGCCGGCCGCAGGAGCCAAGGCAGAGCGGGGGCGACTGGGGCGCGGGGGTGTCTGGGGGTCCCGAGACGCGCCCGGCGGGGGCTGGGGAGGGTTCCCAGGGTCGGGGTCGAGGACGGGTGCAGCCCCTGGTGTCACCGCCCGGGTGCGCTTAGCCGGCGGGAGTCCACGCGCGCCCCGGGATGGGGTCGGGGGAGGGGGCGCAGGGCCCAGGATGGGGACGCACGGCTCGTGGGAGGGGGTGCCGGGCTGGTGACCCCACAGGACCAAGCCGGGGGACTGGGGGCAGGGGCCAACTGCCCTGGCCCCGGGTCCTCGGCCGCCCTAGGCCGCCCCGCGAGGACCCCGCGCCGCCCCCGCGTCCTTACCTGCGCCCCTAGCCCAGCGCCCTGCGCCCCGCGTCCCCGCGCCGCTTACCCGCGCGCGTCTCAGCGTCCGTCCGCTCGGTCGCCGGGAAAGCCCGCCCCGCGGCGTCACAATGCCGGGCCCCGCCCACGCCGGAGCTGTTGGGCGACGCCGCCGGGTCCTAGAGCGCGCGGGGTAGGGTTGGCCGAGGCGGGGCCGGGAGCCTGGGCTGTCGGGCGGCGGGGGGAGCGTGGCTTCTCCCGCCAGGTCGGGAAGTACCAGCCGGGCGGGGCTGGTCCCTCAGGCCTGGCGCCCACAGGAACCCGTCTCTAGCGTGAACCGGTCTCCAGCTGTCCCGGCGCGCGGCCATCCTAGCGGAGGGCGTGGTCCTGGACGGCGGGGGCTGCAGGGTCCGGACGTTCCCATCGTGCGTGTCCCGAACGGGGCGCCCGGGGACGAGTCTAGTCCAGCTCCGTCCTGACCCAGGAGACCCGGGCACCCGGCTGGGAGTTTGCAGCGCCCGGGGCGGCCGGGTCTCGGGAAACGTAGCGCCCCGCGCGGATCTCCGCTCCGATGCAAGCGCCCGGCGAGCAGATGCCCCGGGGCGTCACCGGGGGGCCGGCTGGACGCGGAGCCGTCACCGTGGCCGTTGTCATCATCGTGGTTGTGGCCATGGTCGCTGTCGCTGAAGAAACGGGGCGACCTCTCTGCATTCCCGTGCGGTTCTTAGGGCTGAACCGTTGGGCGCCTATTTGCAGAAAAGCCAGCTGCTGAGCTGCTGAGCCTCAAGACAGACTCCGAGGCCAGGCGTGTGTGGAGTTGGGTCCTGCTGCCGGCCTCGCAGGACGAGCCAACTCGAAGCCCCTCACCCACCCTCAGGGAGCTGCCCTCGCCCGGGACCCTCTTGGCCCGCGCGGGTGAGGACGGAAGGGCGAGGGGCGCGTGGATGAAGGGCGCGCGAGTGAAGAGTTAGGGACGCGCGGGTGGGGGTGAGGGGCGCGCGAGTGAAGAGTTAGGGACGCGGGGTGGGGGTGAGGGGCGCGCGAGTGAAGAGTTAGGGACGCGGGTGGGGGTGAGGGGCGCGGGTGAGGGTGGGGGGGGTGAGGGTGGGAGGCGCGGGAGAGGGGTGAGGGGCGCGGGTGAGGGGTGAGGGGCGCGGGTGAGGGGTGAGGGGCGCGGGTGAGGGTGAGGGGCGCGCGGGTGAGGGGTGAGGGAGGCGCGGTGAGGGGTGAGGCAGGCGGGGTGAGGGGTGAGGGGCGCGCGGGTGAGGGGGAGGGGCGCGCGGGTGAGGGGTGAGGGGCGCGCGGGTGAGGGGTGAGGGGCGCGGGTGAGGGGTGAGGGAGGCGCGGGTGAGGGGTGAGGGGCGCGGGTGAGGGTGAGGGAGGCGCGGTGAGGGGTGAGGGGCGCGGGTGAGGGTGAGGGACGCGCGGGTGAGGGTGAGGGGCGAGGGTGAGGGGTGAGGGAGGCGCGGGTGAGGGGTGAGGGAGGCGCGGGTGAGGGGTGAGGGAGGCGCGGGTGAGGGGTGGGGCGAGGGTGAGGGGTGAGGGAGGCGCGGGTGAGGTGTGAGGGGCGCGGGTGAGGGGTGAGGGAGGGAAGCGCGGGTGAGGGGTGAGGGGCGCGCGGGTGGGGGTGAGGGGCGCGCGGGTGAGGGGTGAGGGGCGAGGGTGAGGGGTGAGGGAGGCGCGGGTGAGGTGTGAGGGGCGCGGGTGAGGGGTGAGGGACGCGGGGTGAGGGTGAGGGGCGAGGGGTGAGGGGTGAGGGAGGCGGGGTGAGGGGTGAGGGAGCGCGGTGTGGGGGTGAGGGACGCGCGGGTGAGGGGTGGGGGCGAGGGTGAGGGGTGAGGGAGGCGCGGGTGAGGTGTGAGGGGCGCGGGTGAGGGGTGAGGGAAGCGCGGGTGAGGGGTGAGGGGCGCGCGGGTGAGGGGTGAGGGGCGAGGGGAGGGTGAGGGAGGCGCGGGTGGTGTGAAGGGCGCGGGTGAGGGGTGAGGGAAGCGCGGGTGAGGGGTTAGGGAGGCGCGGGTGAGGGGTGAGGGGCGCGGGTGGGGCTGAGGGGTGAGGGGCGCGGGTGAGGGGCGAGGGTGAGGGGTGAGGTAGGCGCGGGTGAGGGGTGAGGGAGGCGCGGGTGAGGGGTGAGGGGCGCGGGTGAGGGGTGAGGGGCGCGGGTGAGGGGTGAGGGGGCGCGGGTGAGAGGTGAGGGAGGCGCGGGTGAGGGGTGAGGGACGCGCGGGTGAGGGGTGAGGGGCGAGGGTGAGGGGTGAGGGAGGGCGGGTGAGGGGTGAGGGAGGCGCGGGTGAGGGGTGAGGGAGGCGCGGGTGAGGGGTGAGGGCGAGGGTGAGGGGTGAGGGAGCGCGGGTGAGGGTAGGGGCGAGGTGAGGGGTGAGGGAGGGCGGCGGGGTGAGGGGTGAGGGGCGCGCGGGTGAGGGGTGAGGGGCGCGCGGGTGAGGGGTGAGGAGGCGCGGTTGAGGGTGAGAGCGCGGATGAGGGGCGCGGGGGTGAGGGGCGAGGGGCGCGCGGGTGAAGAGTTAGGGACACGCGGGTCAGGGGTGAGGGAGGCGCGGGTCAGGGGTGAGGGGGCGCGGGTCAGGGGCGCGGGTGAGGGGCGGAGGGGCGGGGGACGCGCGAGTGAGGTGGGGGGGCGTGAGGGCCGCGGGTCGCGCGGGTGAATGGTGAGGGGCGCGCGGGTGAGGAGTGAGGGGAGCGCGGCTGAGGGGGCGCACGGGTGAGGGTTGAGGGGCGAACGAGTGACGGGTGGGTGGGTGTAGGGTGAGGGACACGTGGATGAGGACCGCGAGGGTGTGAGGCGAGGGGTGCAGGGGTAAGGGGCGAGGTTGAGGGGTCCACGCTGAGGGTTGCTTTCTCTCCAGCAGCGGCCTCTTCTGCACAAGCCTGGCCCCCTGCCCCCTGCCCGGCTGGTTTTGTGGGGGATCATAGGGACGGTTACCACCTAACTAGGAGCAAGTCCCCGACAATCGAAACAGGGCGCTCCCGCCTTGCGCCCCCAGGCTGACATTGGGACTTCTTTAGAGCCAGCCCTGCGGAGCCCCAGCACCAGGAAGGTAGAGGGTAGTAAAAGACACAGCAGGAAGCCTGGGAGAGAAAAAGCAGCTGCCCCTGCTCAGCCTCGCTCTTCCCGGAGCCCTGGAGCCTTTGGGATCTTCCGTCCTCTCTGCCCTGGAGGTTGGAGTAAGCTCTGGGCTTCCTTGACCCTCACTGGAGCACTGGGGTCCCAGACGCTGGCCTCGGTTATCCTAAATCCAGACGCTGTGGAGGCATGGGGCAAATTGTGCAGCCTGGGGCCTGGAGCTGCATCTGTCAGGGCCTCCAGGAGCCTGGCTCAGTGGACAAAATCTGGCATGCTTGGACCTCACTCCACAGGCCTCACCCCTCAGAGGCACCCTGAAAGGTGAGTTGATGACCACAGAGTGAGTTTGTACCTTTTGGAGCACCACCTGCCTGGAGTCCACCCCAGTCTACATCAGCCAATCACAGCTCATTGCAGGTACTGCGCTTGTCACATAGCTTCCTGCAAACAAGAGAAGCCCACCAAGCCATGCACAGTTGGAAAATGGCCCTTATAAAGCCATCAAGTCCTAATCCAGGCAACCTATAAATATTACCTCGTACGGGAAAACTATTTTTTTTTTGGATGTCATTAAGGATCTTGAGATAGAGACTGTCCTGGATTATCTGAGTGGGTCCTAAATACTGTGGCTCACACCTGTAATCCCAGCACTTTGGGAGCCTGAGTTGGGTAAATCTCTTGAGCCCAGGAGTTCGAGACCAGCCTGAGCAACATGGCAAGACCTCATCTCTACAAAAGATAGAAAAATTATCTAGGCATGGTGGTGTGCACCTGTAGTCCCAGCTACTCCTGAGGTGGAAGGATTGCTTGAGCCCAGGAGGTTGAGGCTGCAGTGAGCCAGGATCGCACCACTGCACTTTAGCCTAGGTGACAAAATGAGACCCTATCTCAAAAATAATTAAATAAATACAACAGAGACAGGGTCTCTGTGTTGGCCAGGCTGGTCTTGAACTCCTGGCCTCAAGCGACCCTCCTGCCTTGGCCTCTCAAAGTGCTGGGATGACAGGCATGAGCCAGCATGCCCGGCCACATGCATCTTTGTAAGAGGGAGGCAGAAGGAAATGTGCCACACAGAAGAGAGGGCCGTGGGAAGATGGAGCAGAGATGAAGATGGGGCCCTGAAAGTGGACGTGATGCAATCACAAGCCAAGTAACGCCGGAGCCACCAGAGGCGCTAGAAACAAGGAACAGATTCTCTACAGGAGCCATGCAAGGGAGCCTGGACCTGCCAATGCCTTGATTTCAGCCCATTAAAAGTGATTTTGGACTTCTGGCCTCCAGAGCTGTGAAGGAATAAACTTTGCTGTTGTAAAAGCCAGTTCGCTTGTGGTCATTTGTTGCAGGAGCCAATGAGAGACTGACAAGATCAGAGCTGTGACATGAGGAAGCAGAGCTGTGCCTCATGCTTTCCAGGCTCTGCTCATGAGAAACAGTCACTGGGTTGGCCCCATGCAGAGGAGGGTGTCACATAGGAGCATGAATACCTCAGGGAACCACCTAAGCAGTTGCCTGACACATAGTGCTTATAAAAGGAAAAGCAAGCAAAGCAACCTTGTTCTAAGAGCTGGGACATCAGAGGAAGACTGGAGCCCCTGTGTCTCACTCAGCCTATTTATTTTTATTTCATTTATTTATTTAATAGAGACAGGGTCTCACTATGTTGGCCAGGTTGGTCTTTGAACTCCTGGTTTCAAATCATCCTCTCACCTAGGCCTCCCAACGTGCTGGGATTACAGGAGTAAGCCACCGTGCCAGTCGTGCACCCCATTTTTTAAGGAAACCTGTACAGAAGGTGGATTGGAAGTCTTCCTTTAGGAGCCTGGCTCTGAAATTCCACAACTTCAACTGGTATCATGTGACGTGCTTGGCAGTCACCACTCTCATGCTTACAGCAAAGAATAGCAGGGCGCGTGGCAAACCAGCAGCCTTTCATGGGCCCATCAGAGAACTGAGGCTGCCAGATAAACTGGCACCCTGCTCTGAAGAGATAGGTACATCCAGGGAGACACAGCACCTGAGAGCTGCTCACCCAAAGCAGAAATTCCTGGATAAACTGGCTTTAGCGGAAATACTAGCAACATGCAAGACCAGATAGGTAATGTCAGCAGAGAGATGGAAACAATAATAATCAAAAAAAATGCTAGAAGTCAAAAACACACTAATAGAAATAAAGAATGCTCATTAATTGACTAGATAGAATAAAGGAAAGAATCAGTGAATATGAAGATAAATCAACAGAAGCTTCCCAAACTGAAATGCAAGGAGAAAAGGGGATGGAAAAAAAAAAATCAGCTGATCTAGTTTGAGCGTGTGTCCCCACCAATCTCATGTTGAGTTATAATCATCAGTTCTGGAGGTGGGGCTTGGCAGGGGATGTTTGCATCATGGAGGCGGGTCCCTCATGAATGGCTTGCCTTCAATCTCTTGGTGATGAGTAAGCTGTCACTCTGAGTTCATGTGAGAACTGTTTCTTGTTTTTGTTTTTGTTTTGAGATGGAGTCTCATTCTATTACCCCAACTGGAGTGCAGTGGTGTAGTCTCAGCTTACTGCAACCTCCGCCTCCTGGGTTTAAGTGATTCTTGTGCCTCAGTCTCCCAAGTAGCTGAGATTATAGGCATGCGCCACTATGCCCAGCTAATTTATTGTATTTTTAGTAGAGATGGGGTTTCACCATGTTGACCAGGCTGGTCTCCAACTCCTGACCTCGTGATCCACCCACCTCGGCCTCCCCAAAGTGCTGCAATTATAGGCATGAGCCACCGTTCCCACCCTGTTTTTTTTTAAAGTGTGTGGCACCTACCCACCCCCTCACTCTCTCTCTCTTGCTCCTGCTTTCACCCTGTGAAATGCCTGCTCCCACTTTGCCTTCCGCCATGAGTAAAAGTTCCCTGATGCCCCCAAGAAGCTGAGCAGATGCTGGTGCCGTGCTGGTATGCCCTGCAAGAACTGTGAGCCAATCAAATCTCTTTATAAATTACTCTATTTCAGGTATTTCTTTATAGCAATGCAAGAACAGCCTAATACACCAACAGAAGACACCATCCAAGAACAACATCAAAGGATATGACTGGCACAATGGGAGAATCAGAAGGAGGAAAGAGAAGGGGCAGGAGAAATGGTGGAATGGTGTGAATGTCCCCAAATTAATGACAGACACCAAACCATACATCCAGGAAACATACAGAACATCCATCAGGACAAATAACAAAAAACATAAAGCGAAACAAAAACCAAAACCACACCTAGGCTTGTCACATTCAAACTGAATAAATCTGCCTGACTGAACCCCCATCCACCAGCCACAGCTACACCTCTGACTAGACAAGAGACAGATTTCACTAACTTTCCTGGTAAGAGACCACTGACCATGGCTTGTCCTGGCTGGTTTACAAAGTCTGTGCACCAAGTGCCTTTGGGTCTTAGAAAGACCTTTTGATGTATAGGGCCTAACTATAATACATTTAAATGTTACATCTCCACATCTCCACCCCAAAGTGAATATGTGTCATATGATACATACGGCAGAACCCCCTTCATGAATATTCATAGCTCCTCCTGTAACCTGTTGAATAAGTATGTTTAGCCAACCCAGTCAGCATAAAGCTCCTGCCCCATCCTCTCCTCCTCTGAAGGGCCTGTGTCTGGTCTTGTGGGATGTCCACCTTGCAAGTTGTTTAAGAAATAGTCTCCTTTTCTAAATGCAGTGTTGTGTGATTTTTTAAGTTAACAAGAGGAATATGAATAAAAATGACAGTGGACTTCTTGTTAGAAATCATGCAGATAAGAAAAGGGTGGGGTGGGCCGGTCGCGGTGGCTCAAGCCTGTAATCCCAGCACTTTGGGAGGCCGAGACGGGCGGATCACGAGGTCAGGAGATCGAGACCATCCTGGCTAACACGGTGAAACCCTGTCTCTACTAAAAAATGCAAAAAAATTAGCTGGGCAAGGTGGCGGGCGCCTGTAGTCCCAGCTGCTCTGGAGGCTGAGGCAGGAGAATGGTGTGAACCTGGGAGGCGGAGCTTGCAGTGAGCTGAGATCCGGCCATTGCACTCCAGCCTGGGCGACAGAGCAAGACTCCGTCTCAAAAAAAAAAAAAGAAAGAAAGAAAAGGGTGGGGTGAAATCTTTAAAGTGTTGCAATTGAAAAAAAAAATTCTGCCCACCTAGAATTCTATATAGCAAAAGTATCTTTAAGGTGTAGGAAAAATAAATACTTTCTCAGAAAAACAAAAACTGAAGGAATGTATTGCCAGTAGACCTGCCCTGTGAGAAATGTTAGAGAAGAGACAAGGGAGATGATACAGGTCAGAAGCTTAGATCTACATCAGGAAAGGAAAAGCATCAGAGGCAGAATAAATGAAGAGAATTAACGTCTCTTGTTTTCCTTATTTATTTATTTGTTTGTTTTGTTTTGAGGCAGAGTTTTGCTCTTGTTACCCAGGCTGGAGTGCAATGGCGCGATCTCGGCTCACTGCAACCTCCGCCTCCCGGGTTCAAGCAATTCTGCCTCAGCTTCCTGAGTAGCTGGGATTACAAGCGCTTGCCACCATGCCCAGCTAATTTTTTGTATTTTTAGTAGAGACGGGGTTTTGTTGACCAAACAGCTCCCGAACTCCTGACCTCAGGTAATCCACCCGTCTCAGTCTCCCAGAGTGCTGGGATTACAGGCGTGAACCACCTGGTAATTCTTAATTGATGTAAAGACAACTGTTTAAAGTCATAAAGTAACAATGTCCTGGGTGATTACAGCTTGTGGACAAGTGAATGACAGCAATGCCACAAGGGACAGTGGGAGGAGCCGGGACTTTTCTGGTGTAAAATACCTCCATTGTGCTGCCCTCCCTACCACGGGTGTCAAGCTATATTCCACAGCTTAAGCCACTTAGTCACACACTGAAACCTCTGGGCAGCCTTAAAACCACAAATGCCGAAGTGCCCGGGCCCACCCGCAGATCACTGGTGAAGGGGACTGTGCCAGTCAGGGAGGCCTTTTAAGCCTTCCCCAGAAGTTCTGATGTGTAGCCATATTTGAGAGCCACTATTTTAAAATTCACACCCACAAAAGCTACACAGTACAGGAGATCCTCATTACCCACAATCATGACTTCTTGGAAAGACCATTTACTCAAACAGGACCAGAATTGCATAGTAAATAATTAATGGGATTAGAAAATGGTTGATATTGCATTAACAAGGAAAATTAAACTTATGAAAATATTGCAATTATTTTAGAATAAATAAAACAGAGCAGGCCAGGTGCAGTGGCTCACGCCTATAATCCCAAGACTTTGGGAGGCTCAGATGGGTGGACTCTTGAGCCCAGGAATTCAAGACCAGCCCGGTCAACATAGTGAGACCCCATCTCTACTAAAAATACAAAAATTAGTGGGGTACAGTGGTGTGCATCTGTAGTCCCATCAACTCAGGGGTCTGAGGTGGGAGGATCACCTCAGCCCAGGAGGTCAAGGCTGCAGTGAGTCGTGATGTGCCATTACACTCCAGCCTGGGCAGCAAAGCAAGACCCTGTCTCAAAAAAAGAAAGGGGCAACAGTCTCTACTCAGATCTGTATACCCAACTCTATACCCAAAAGAACTCCTTTTATATAATTTTTTTTTTTTTTTTTTTTTTTTTTTTTGAGACGGAGTCTCACTCTGTCGCCCGGGCTGGAGTGCAGTGGCCGGATCTCGGCTCACTGCAAGCTCCACCTCCCGGGTTCACACCATTCTCCTGCCTCACCCTCCCGAGTAGCTGGGACTACAGGCGCCCGCCACGTCGCCCGGCTAGTTTTTTGTATTTTTTAGTAGAGACGGGGTTTCACCGTGTTAGCCAGGATGGTCTCGATCTCCTGACCTCGTGATCCGCCCGTCTCGGCCTCCCAAAGTGCTGGGATTACAGGCTTGAGCCACCGCGCCCGGCCTCTTATATAATTTTTAAATAAAACTTTTGAAACACAAAAGAGAGTAACACAACGAAATGCATGTGTCCATCAACCAGCATCAATAATTACGAGAGCTCTTTTAATCAGTACAAAATAAAAACTGAACAGTTTAATTGGCAGCATTTCTCCCTTTCTTAGTAGTAACAGTGCACCCTAAAATCAGCAGCATCTTAGATTTAAGGCCTTAGTAACAAGGCCATTCACACTGGATTCGAGGTGCATCTGGGCACCTCCATGGGCACTCATGCTTCATAAAAGACAGCTGCATCCTACACTTGGTTGAACTGGGATTTTTCAACTATCCAAAATAAAACTTTGGTTTTCTGATTTAAAGCTTTGTTTCATATCTACATTCTGCTCCTGTGGTCTGCATCTTTGCTCTCGTAATCAGCTATTTCAGTCTTACCCAGACTGTTTTCTTCCCAGTTGTCTGTCCTCACACCAGGGAAACACTGGCTAATTTCTATAACTTCAGAATACACATTAATATTCTTTAATATTTAGATTCCCGTGGTCAATTATTCATCCTGGGCTAGTGCTCAGCAGTTTCTCTTTTGTCAGTTCATGCGCCACCCAGGCGGCATACGCTGAGGAAGGCACAATTTCTATATTTATCCTAAGCCAAACATGAGCAGGAAAACAGAGAGCTATTCTAAAAATAATTTTATCGGGTCAAAAAGAAACAACTGCTCGGCCGATCTGGCCGATGACTCCTCCAGTAGCTGTGAAATCAAGAATGCACGTCATGGCCAGGCGCGGTGGCTCAAGCCTGTAATCCCAGCACTTTGGGAGGCCGAGGCGGGCGGATCACGAGGTCAGGAGATCAAAACCATCCTGGCTAACACAGTGAAACCCTGTCTCTACTAAAAACTACAAAAAACTAGCCGGGCGAGGTGGCAGGCGCCTGTAGTCCCAGCTACTCGGGAGGCTGAGGCAGGAGAATGGCGTGAGCCCGGGAGGCAGAGGTTGCAGTGAGCTGACATCCGGCCACTGCACTCCAGCCTGGATGACAGAGCGAGACTCCGTCTCAAAAAAAAAAAAAAAAAAAGAATGCACGTCATTTTCCTGCTGTGTTCCTAAGGCAGAGGAGACCACTTTGAAGGCCCGCAGTCCACATCGGCATTGCAGAGTTTGAGCAGAGCAGGCATGGTCCTCTGGCTTCAGTTCCTCCAGCTGCAGGTGGGAGCTGTCTCACTGGCCTGGCCACCATTGTTAGGGTTGGTCTCCAGCTTCTAAATAAGAGATAGACAAGATAGATTCGTAATTTTCAAAAGTGAGAATTGAGATTATTCCATCAACAGAATTAGAGGGTTTAGAAAAATTGAGAAAGTTAGAAAATAAACTTGGTGATATATACTTGTATTCTTGATATTTATTAATCATCATCAAAGTGTGAAAGGAAGACTCTTCAAATAAGTATTTTTTAGATAGAAATCATTCTTAAACATGGCGGGGGCCAGGCACGGTGGCTCATTCCTGTAATCCCAGCACTCTGAGAGACTGAGGCAGGTGGATCACTTGAGGTCAGGAGTTCGAGACCAGCCTGGGCAGCATGGCGAAACCCTGTCTCTACTAAAAATACAAAAATTAGCCAGTCATGGTGGTGGGTGTCTGTAGTCCCAGCTACTCAGGAGGCAAAGGCAGGAGGATAGTTTGAACCTGGGAGGCAGAGGTTGCAGTGAGCCAAGATTGCACCACTGTACTCCAGCCTGGGCGACAGAGCAAGACTCCATCTCAAAAAAAAAAATCATTCTTAAACATAGGACAACTGTCTAAATATTGATGGACAATGTCTTACAAATATATTTTACTTTTGTTTTTATTAAACTTGTATTCTATGCAATGAAAATAAAGATTGCAATTCAACAAACTCAATCTGTTGTACTGCAGGATTTTTCCCTTAAGCCTAGTTCCTGAAATTTAATATTCATAACAAACTGAGTTAGTTTCTTTCTTTCTTTTTTCTTTCTTTTTTTCTTTCTTTTTTTTTTTTTTCCTTCCTTCCTCTCTTTCTTTTCTTTCTTTTCCCTTCCTCCTTTTTCCTTCTTCCTTTCTTTTTCCTTCCTTCTTTTTTCCTTCCTTCCTTTTCCTTCCTTCTTTCTCCTTCCTTCCTTCCTTCCTTCCTTCCTTCCTTCCTTCCTTCCTTCTCTTTCTTTCTTTCTTCTCGTTTCTTTCTCTTGCTATGTCTTCCAGGCTAGAGTGCAGTGGTGCGATCTCAGCTCACAGCAACCTGCGCCTTCCAGGTTCAAGAGATTCTCATACCTCAGCTCCAAAGGCTGCGATCATGCCCAGTTAATTTTTTATTTTTTATTTTTTATTTTTTGAGACGGAGTCTGGCTCTGTCGGGGCTGGAGTGCAGTGGCCGGATCTCAGCTCACTGCAAGCTCCGCCTCCCGGGTTTAAGCCATTCTCCTGCCTCAGCCTCCCGAGTAGCTGGGACTACAGGCGCCCGCCACCTCACCCGGCTAGTTTTTTGTATTTTTTAGTAGAGACGGGGTTTCACCGTGTTAGCCAGGATGGTCTCGATCTCCTGACCTCGTGATCCGCCCGTCTCGGCCTCCCAAAGTGCTGGGATTACAGGCTTGAGCCACCGCGCCCGGCTAATTTTTTTTTAGAGATAGGGCTTCACCATGTTGCCCAGGCGGGCCTTGAACTCCTGAGGTCAAGCAGTCCACTTGCCTCAGCCTCCCAAAGTACTGGGATTACAGGCATGAGCCACCGTGGCTGGCACAAACTGAGTTTCTTGATTCTCACATCCATATCAATGGATTTGTCTTCCACACA
Organism: Rhinopithecus roxellana; assembly: GCF_007565055.1. NCBI lineage: Eukaryota > Metazoa > Chordata > Mammalia > Primates > Cercopithecidae > Rhinopithecus > Rhinopithecus roxellana. Next base: position 22,228 of record NW_022143583.1, read on the forward strand.
GACAGGACTAATAATTTATCCCTAACCGGGTATAGTAGGTGAAAAAACAGCCAGGTGCTAGGCATGGAATGGCAGGTCTTGTTTCTCCAACAGAGGTTGGGATCTCAGGGTTATCAGAGTTTCCGAGTAGGTTTCCATTGGACCAAAGAGATCTTGGTTGAGAAAGATCAAACGTATGTTAAAAAATACAATGGGAGAGGGAAAGAAAATCAAGGGTTTTCCAAGACCTGGAATTCTTAGCCTAGGGTCTTTGATTATTTATTTATGAGACAAGGCCTGGAGTACCAGTTGGAATGCAGTGGCAAGATCACGGCTCACTACAGCCTCCGCACTCCTGGGCTCAAGCGATCTTCCTGTCCCAGCCCCCAAAGTGCTGGGATTATAGACGTGAGCCACCGTGCCCAGCCTTAGCCTAGGAATTGAAGCTGGGAAGATGTACTTCAAAAAACAATTATTGTGGTTAAATATACACAATGGGAAATTTACCATTTTAACTATTTTTCAGTCTGTGGTTTTGTGGTATTAGGTGCACTCACATTGCTGTGCAACATCACCATCACTATCTCCAGGTGGTTTTCATTTTCCCAAACTGAAGTTCGGTGAATGCCCCATTAAACACCAACTCCCCACCCTACCCTCCATACCGAGGCTGGCAGCCAGCATTCTACTTCCTGTGTTTTTTGTTTTTGTTTTAGAGACAGGGTCTTGCTCTGTCACCCAGGCTGGACTGCAGTGGTGCGATTATAATTCACTGCATCTTTGAACTCCTGGGCTCAAGCAATCCTCCAGCCTCTGCCTCCTAAGTAGCTAGAATGACAGGCTGTAATTGTTGTTGTTGTTGTTGCTGGTAGAGACGGAGTCTCACTATGTCGCACAGACTAGTCTCTGATTTTGACGTTAGGGACATCATGTAAGTGGAATCAGACATATTTGTCCTTTCCTAACCGACATATTTTACTCAACATAACGTCTTCAAGGTTAAACCATGTCATAACATGTACCAGAATTTCCTTCCGTTTGAAGGCTTAATAATATGTCATTGTGGGCTGGTCGCAGTGGCTCACGCCTGTAATCCCAGCACTTTGGAGGCCGAGGCGGGCGGATCACGAGGTCAGGAGATCAAAACCATCCTGGCTAACATGGTGAAACCCTGTCTCTACAAAAATACAAAAAAATAGCCGGACGTGGTGGCGGGCACCTGTAGTACCAGCTACTCAGGAGGCTGAGGCAGGAGAATGGCGTGAACCCGGGGGATGGATTTTGCAGTGAGCCGAGATCAGTCCACTGCACTCCAGCCTGGGTGACAGAGTGAGACTCCGTCTCAAAAAATAATAAATAAAATAAAATAAATAAATAAATAAAAATAATATATCATTGTGTGCATATGAGGCAGGAAAACAGCACAGGGAATTGGAGGTCGAACACAGGGTGGAGTGAGTAGACACAGATGCAAGGTAAGGGGCGAGTGAGTGAGAAGCAAGATAAGAAGCAGAAGCTGAGCAACCAAAACAAGAGTGAGATTAAAAAAGCAAGAAGCCGCCATAGCTGGCTACATCTGGACCAAATCTGTCACGGGAGCCCCTGAGAGATGGGCATATGCATTAGAGAGAAAAAGTATCCTTAATATGACCCCGTATGATAATCAGCTCACTGAAGCTCATACATATGGACTTATTTTCATGCATGTATTTAAAATTATGGGATGGAGGCAACATGTAAGCACATAAGAGCCAAAGTAAGCAACCTCCGTATCAATCAAAAGGCAGGTGCTGGCTAGAGATTAGGCAGCCTTGGGAAGAGAAGAAAAAAAAAAAACATATAAAAGAGAGCCCAAAATACACCAAACTGGTACTGATCTCATTTCGCAGAGGTCAACCCACGCTGCCCTCATTGAGAGTGTCATCCTGTGCTGAATAAACCTCTGCTGTTTGCTATTTGTGTGTGTCACGTCCAATTCTTTGTTCAGGACACCAAGAGCCTGGAACTGCACGGCACCATCCGGTAACACGCACACCGTATTCTGTGTATCCCTCCACTGACAATCAGGGAGCACTTGTGTTGCTTCTACCTTTGGGGGATTGTGAGCAATGCTGCCTTGAACATGGGTGTGCAAATGTCTGTTCAAGACCCTGCTTTCAATTTTGGGTATCCAGAAGTGAGATTGCTGGATCATGTGGTAATTCTATGTTTAAGTTTTTGGGGAACTGCCAGACTGGTTTCCATAGTGACTATATCATTTTACATTCCCACCAGCAGTGTATGAGGGTTCTAATTTCTCCACATCTCCATCAGCACTTGTTGTTGTCTGTCTTTGATTCTAGCCATCCTAGTGGGTGTGAAGTAGTGTCTTCGTTCATTTTGTGCTGCTGTAACAGAAGACCCAAGGCTGAGTAATTTATGAAGAACAGATGTATTTTTTTTACACTTCTAGAGGCTGGAAAGTCCGAGATGCAGTGGTTGGCTTCTGGCGAGGGCCATTGTGCTGTGTCATCCCATGCGGAAGGCAGAAGGGCAAGAGAGCGTGTACGTGTGAGAGAGGAGAGAGAGACAGAGGGGAGAGAGCCCTTATTACCTAGTCACTTATTTGGGGTTACACCTCTGAATACTGTTGCCCTGGGGATGGTTTCCAGCACACCTACTTTGGGGGACACATCTAAACCATAACAAGTGGTGCCTTGCTATGGCTTGTGGTTTTGAGCTGCGTCTCCCTAATGACTACTGACATTAAGCGTCTTTTAATGTACTGACTAGACATTCTCATATCTTCTCTGAAGAAATGTCTTTTCAGATCCTTTCCCCATTATTTAAGTTTAAATCTAAATTTCAGATTCCTGGGGTACATGTTCAAGTTTGTTACAAGGGTATGTTGCATGATGCTGAGGTTTGGAGTGAGCATAGAACCCAAATAAAGCCTTTTAGGCCAGGCCTGGTGGCTCACCCCTGTAATCCCAGCCTTGGGAGGCCAAGGCAGGCGGATCACCTGAGGTCGGGAGTTTGAGATCACCCTGACCAACATGGAGAAACCCTGCCTCTACTAAAAGTACAAAATTAGCCAGAAGAAGAAAGCTTTTCAGCCCTCCCTCCTTTTGGAGTCCCAGTGTCCGTTGCTCCCATCTTTATGTCCATGTGTACCCAAGATGCAGTTCCTACTTAAAAGTGAGAACATGTGGTATTTGGTTTTCTTTCCTGTGTTAATTTGCTTAGATAATGCCCTTCAGCTGCACCCATGTGGCTGCAAAGGACGTGATTTCGTTCTTTTTTTTATGGCTCATGGTATTCCGTGGTGTGTATGTACCGCATTTGGTTTATCCAATCATCTGTTGATGGACCCTGGAGGTTTTTCATGTCTCTGCTATCGTGACTAGAGCTTCAATAAACATACAAGTGCAGGTGTCTGTTTGGTAAAACAATTTATTTTCCTTTGGGTATATACCCAGTAATGGGATTCCTGGGTTGAATGGTAGTTCTATTTTTAGTTCTTTGAGAAATCTCCAAACTGCTTTCCACAGTGGCTGAACTAATTTACCTTCCCACCAACAATGTGTAAGTGTTTCCTTTTTTCTCTGTGGCCTCACCAACATTGTTGGTGCCTCACTGTGGTTTTGATTTGTATTTCTCCAATAATTAGTAATGTTGAGCATTTTTTCATGCTTGTTGGCTGCTTGTGTATCTTCTTTTGAGAAGTGTCTGTTCAATGTCTTTTCTCCTTTAATGAGGTTTTTTTTTTTTTTTTTCTTGTTGATTTTGGGTTCCTTATGGATTCTGGATATTAGCCCTTTGTTGGACACATAGTTTATAAATATTTTCTTCCATATGTAGGTTGTCTGTTTACTCTGTTGATAGTTTATTTTGCTGTTCAAAAGCTTTTTAGTTTAAGTAGGTCCCAGATGTCAATTTTTGGTTTTGTTGCAATTGCTTTTGAGGACTCAGTCTAAATTCTTTGCCTAGGCCATTGTCCAGAAAACTATTTCCTAGGTTTGTTCTAGAGTTTTTATAACTTGAGGTCTTACAGTTAAATCTTTAATCCATCTTGAGTTAATTTTTATATGTGGTGAGAGGTAGGGGTCCAGTTTAATTCTTTGCAAATGGCATGCCAGCTATTCCAGCACCATTTGTTGAATAGGGAGTCCTTTTCCAATTGCTTTTTTGTTGACATTGTCGAAGATCAGTTAGTTGTAGATGTGCAGCTTTATTTCTGGATTCTCTATTCTGTTCCATTGATTTGTGCCTATTTTGTACAAGTACCATGCTGTTTTGGTTACTGTAGCCTTGTAGTGTAGTTTGAAGTTGGGTAATGTGGTGCCTCTAGCTTTGTCCTTTTTGCTTAGGTTTGCTTTTTCCATTCCAGCTCTTTTTGGTTCCACATGAATTTTAAAGTAGTTTTTTCCTAATTCTGTGAAAATAACATTGATAGTTTGAGAGAAATAGCATCAAATCTGTAGATTGCTTTGTCTTTCCCCATTTTTGAATCAGGTTGCTTGTTCGTCTTGTTGCTAGATTGCAGGAGTTCTTTATATATCCTGGACATCAATTTCGCATCAGATACATAATCTACGGTATCTTCCCCATTCTGTGGATTGTCTTCTCAGTCTATTTTGTTGGTGGTGTGGTGTGTTTGGCTTTTGTTTTGTTTTGTTTTGTTTTGTTTGTTTTTGAGACAGAGTCTCACTCTGTTGCCCAGGCTGGAGTGCAGTGGCATGATCTCGGCTCACTGCAGCCTCTGCCTCCTAGATTCAAGCGATTCTCTTGCCTCAGCCTCCCGAGTAGCTGGGATTACAGGTGTCCACCACCACATCTGGCTAATTTTTGTGTTTTTTTTTTTTGAGATGGAGTCTCGCTCTGTCGCCCGGGCTGGAGTGCAGTGGCCGGATCTCAGCTCACTGCAAGCTCCGCCCCCCGGGTTTACGCCATTCTCCGGCCTCAGCCTCCCGAGTAGCTGGGACTACAGGCGCCCGCCACCTCTCCCGGCTTTTTTTTTTTTTTTTTTTTTTGTATTTTTTAGTAGAGATGGGGTTTCACCGTGTTAGCCAGGATGGTCTCGATCTCCTGACCTCGTGATCCACCCGTCTTGGCCTCCCAAAGTGCTGGGATTACAGGCTTGAGCCAGTGCCCGGCCTAATTTTTGTTTTTAGTAGAGACGGAGTTTCACCATGTTGGCCAGGCTGGTCTCAAACTCCTGACCTTAGGTAATCCGCCTGCCTCAGCCTCCCAAACTGCTGGAATTACACTTTTCACTCTATTGATAGTATCCTTTGATGCACAAACATTTTTAATTTTCAAGAAGTCCAATTTGTCTAATTTTTTTGTTGCCTGTACTTTGGTGCCATATTCAAAAACTCATTGTCAAATCCAATGTCATGAAGTTTTTCTCCTATGTTTTCTTCTACTGCCTCTTCACTTTTTCCTGTGTGGGTCCACCTCAGGCCCAGATTCCTGGCCTCCCACAGACCTTTAAGAACGAAGGCTCCCAGGCACCTTCACACACCCCAGACAGAACGAGTGAGGGGTGGCAGAGTGGGGCCCGGGCGGCAGTGGCCTCTGTCCTGCCTGTATCTTCTGCCGGTCCTTGGGGCTGACCAGGACAGGGAAGATGGCGGCCCCTCCATGCTGGCCCTGGATCCCCTGGCAGCCCCTGGCTCCTGACACTTTCCAGTGACCTCAGACAACACAATTGAGAGTCAGCGCATTTGAATTCCAAACCCCATCCTGTGTGTGTCAGGTGGATAGCGACATTTGACGTATGTGGGTTGTTGTCTGGGTTTAATGAGAACATGGGAAATAGTATCAGTTCTTCTTCCGGCAATGGCATTTAGACATTTCCCTCTGTGAACCCTTTCCTGCCCTGCGCACACAGAATACCCCTTCCTCTGTCTCCCACCTACTCCCTCCTGACCATCCCGGAGTCCCTGGGAGCTTTGTGGCACCCCCACAGCCCACACAAGGTTAAGCCTTCCTTTCTCTCCTCCGAGCCCTGCCAGCATTGCACTGACTTCCACGCAGGCCCAGAACTGTGAAGGCTCGTTGGCATGCACGGATGTTGTGTGCCGAGCTCCTGGAAATGCAGACTCCTCAACTCTGGCAAGTGCCCTGAGTAGATTCTGGGGGGCCAGGAGTGTATTTCACAAGCTCTCACCGTGGTTAGGTGCTGTGGCTGAAGAGCCTGAGATGTGCTGTTTTAACCACCTGGATCTTGACCCCCTTACTGCAGTGAACTTTGTCCTGGCCCAACCACCTCTTTCACCTGCCACATGGAGGACTTTGCCACCTCCTCCAATGGCTCCACCTCCAGCATCTGCCTTAAAAATGCCTCTCATGCAGCGACCTGCCATCCTGCGGGTTCTCCCCTTGCTTACTGCCATGATCCCCACCTCATGGCCACATCCAGCCCCTGAGCCTTCGGTTTTTCCAGTTCAGCAAGAAGAGATCCTGGACCCCTCTGTGGGACCCCTACTCCTTTCTTAGGGGGGCATACCAGGCTTCTTGAAGCTTTGCTTCCTGAAGGGTGGTCCTGTGTTGTCTCCATCAGATCCAGCTGAAGAGCTTTGTTGGAAAGCCAGTCCTTAGTCAGTGTAGCCTCATGCCTGTAAGACCAGCGCTTTGGGGGCCGAGGTGGGAGGATCACTTGAGCTCAGGAGTTTGAGACCAGCCCTGGCATCATAGGGAGATCCCTATCTCTAGAAAAATAATAAAAATAGTAGCCGGGCATGGTGGTGTGCCTCCGCAGTCCCACCTACTCAGGAGGCTGAGGCAGGAGGATCCCTTGAGCCCAATGCAAGGCTACAGTGAGCTATGATTGCACCACTGCACTCCAGCCTGGGTGACACAGCAAGACCCAATCTCAAAAAAAAAAAGGAAAGGCAGTCCTGTCACCTCCCAGACCAGACCACCTGGTCCTATCTTGGTGGGGCCTGGGGCTGCTGTGTGCAGCAATGTGGGTGTTCCTGCTCGGGCTGTCCCAGAAGCCTGACCTGAAAGAGCAGCCCGGGCTGGAGGGACGGCCCAGTATGAGCCTGGCCGATGCCGGCTGGAGAGGAGAGGGCATTTCCAGGTCAGAGGGAGGCTCCTCTCGTCTTCCACATGGCCAGTTCCAGGCTCGTGTGGGCCGGTGGGGCTCCCAGCTCGTTTAGCTGTCTGGTGAGGAAAGCACAGCCCATAAGGAGAGGGTGCCCAGCTTGAACCTGCACCCAGGGTCAGCCAGTCAACATCTGAAGATACCGGCTCCACGGGTGCCCACAAGCTCTCCAAAGTCCCAACGCCAGTCTGCCTTCACGGATGTCTGAAGCGCTTTATCACTGGTGAGCTCAGTGCTGTCGAGAGCTCTGTGGCCCCTGCTCTGCCTGAATAAGGGAGGAGCAGCAACCCCGCCCTGGAGACGCTGAAAGCCCTTGGTCTGCGCCTGCCCCCACCACAAGGGAGCCGTCCCCTGAAGCCATGAGATGCTGGGCTGTCCGGGGAGTAAAGCTTCCGGTCTCGCCTCAAGCTCAGTGCCTGCAGAGTAAGGGAAGGGTGGGCGTTCTAGAACTTTCTGGAAGGGAGGAAGGAGGGCAGTCTGACTGGCTCTCCCTGCTCGTTGAGTGTTGTGGTTAGGGAAGTTGCCTGTGGGCTGATGAGGAAACTTTGTGGCCCTGCCGTGGGGCACCATGCCCAGCTCCTCCCGCCTCCAGAGATGAGCACCCTCTGAAGAGCCCGGAGGGGCTGACGCCAGCCCGCTGTGTCTGCCTCCTCTCCACAGAAGTCATTTCCTGTTTTTCCCTTAAGTTAGCTTGAGCGACTTCTGGTTCTTGACACTGAGGTGTGTTTCTGATGGAAAACGCCACCGGCTTGTACTCCTGGTCCCCCATGCCAGGCAGGCTTTCCTGGGTGCAGCCATCCACCCTGCACTGTGGCATCTTCTGCCCCTCCTCCTCCTCAGCACCCACCCACGCTGGCTTTCCTGAGAAGCCAGAAAGCTGCCGCGGCAGGATTCCTTAGGCCTGAATGGTCGGGGGGGGGGGGGGGGGGAGGGGGGAGGGGGGTGGGGGGGTTAGGGGGAGGGGTGTGGGGGGGGGGGGTGGGGGGGGGGGGGGGGGGTGGGGGGGCGGGGGGGGGATGGGGGGGGGGAGGGAGGGGGTGGGGGGGGAGGGGGGAGGGGGGAGGGGGAGTGGGCCGGGAGCCGCAGCACAGCAGCCACTTTCCGCCACACCATGTCTTTCTCAACAGTCCACACTGGCCCCTACAACTGCATTTGTATCTCAGCCTCTCTCGGAGACAGAAAAAAAGAGGAGGGTGCTAAAAGGACACAAAAGTGGCAAAATGGTCGTGCTTTTAAAAAATCATTTTAACAGCTTCATCGAAATATAATTCACATGCCACAAAATCCATCCATTTAAAGGGCATAATTGAACAGTTTGAGTATATTCACAGGGTTGTGCAACGTTCTTACGATCTAATTTTAGAACATTTTTGTCCCCCTACAAAGAAACCCGGACCTCCTAAGTCTCTCCCTCGTCCCTGCAGCCTCACCAACAGCAGTCAACGTTCTGTCTCTGTGGCCTGTTTCAACTCACCAGCACATGCACTTACCACACAGGGTCTTCACGCCTGGCCTCTGCCACCCAGCGTTGTCCCCAAGTCCCACCAGCTTCATAGCGTGCATCAGCGC
>NW_022143584.1:0-20472 GCF_007565055.1 Rhinopithecus roxellana
ATAAATAAATAAAATAAAATAAAATAAAATAAACCTGAAGAATGGGGAAGGAGTGGCCATGAAAGAGCTGAGGGGAGGACACCCCAGGCAGAGAGAAGAGCAAGAGCAAGGGCCCAGAGGTGGGAGCACTGCTGGCCTGCAGACCCTCAGAAGGTCAGTGAGGCTGGTGAGGACTGTAGGAGGTGAGAGGCGAGCAGGACCTAAGGCCACAGTGAGCATCTGCGATTTTGTTGCCAATGTTCAGGAAGCCATTCAGGGCCTTAGCAGGGAGTGAGGGGACTGAGAACTGCAAGGTGTTTGTAGACAGAATCTCAGAGACCTCCCAACAACCCTGTTAGGTTGGTAAACTGTCTCCATCTTGCAGATAAGAAAGCAGAGGCTTGAGGCAGGAGAAGGCTCTCATTCTCTATCTAACTTGACTTAAGGGATGTTATAGCTCAGAAAGGGAGAGATGCAGAAACCAAAAGGAAGCCTCTAAGTATCTATCCGAGTTGCAGCCTGAGCAGACAGCAAGGGCAAGAAACAGCTTCAGAATTCAATTAAGCAATAAGGAGATTAGCAAAGGAAGCCAGCTTTGACCTCCTGGGCAGGAGGAGAGCAAGGCAGGGGTGTCGGGGTGGTGGTGGGGGGAGGTAGGGGGAACTCTGGTCTCAGATCAGACAGAAGAATTAGGTAATGGTATGGCCAGAATCTAATTGCCCACAAGATACCAACCTCTTTAGAGGAAATGGAGTCCCTTGTTGTCATAGCAACCAATTAAAAAAAAAGGGCTCAGCACATCCATCAGCAGCAAGAGAGAATCACCCTGGCCACTGAGGTATCACATCAAAGCAAAAATCTCTGGTCCAGAGGTGCATGTGTGCATCAGGATTCTGTTCACCCAAGACCCAAAACCATCATGCCTTAAACAAGATCAAAGTTTCTTTCTCATGAAAAAGTCAGAGGTGGGCAGCACAGGGCTGGATTTTATTTAGCTTTCACTGCTTCAACAAACCACCCTAAAACTTAGTCGCTGAAAACTACAATTTGCACTTCGTATTTTGCACACTGGTGAACTTCCCCTGTGGGTTTCTCCTGGGCTCCCTCCTGAAACTGCAGGCAACTGGAAGGTGGCCTGGGCAGAAGGGTCCTACATGGGCTTACTCCAGTGCCAGCAGCTGATGTTCCTGGCTGGAGACTCTCATCTTCTGGGAGGCGAGGCTGGCTTTCTCACACGGGAGTGTCAGGCTCCAAAAGTCACCCAATGTCAATTTTGCCACACGGAGGTGGGAGCGCAGTGCTGGGTTGATTCAGGGACACATCCAGATTCAAGGGAGGGAAACAAACTTCGTCTCTTGATGGGAAGAGGGCAAAGTCACATTGCCAAGAAGCACTGGGATGGCAGGGATCTTCCCAAACAATCTCTCACAGGTTGAAGTGGATGTTCAGTTCATGAAGTTGTCAGAATCCCAGAATCCTTCTAACCCATCACACCACCCACCCTAAAGAGGGACCCTGGACCTCCAGGTCCAAGACAGTGACTGGAATCCAACCATTCCACCTGTGTTAGGCTGTTCTTACATTGCTACAAAGAAATACCTGATACTGGGTAATTTATAAAGAAAGCAGTTTAATTGGCTTATGGTTCTGCGGGCCGTACAGGAAGCATAGTGCTGGCATCTATTCGGCTTCTAGGGAGGCCTCAGGAAGCTTACAACCATGGTGGAACGTGAAGGAGGAGCAGGCACGTCACAGCGAAAGCAGGAGCAAGAGAGAGAAAGGGGTCGGGGGAGGGGCCACACACACTTTTCAAATGACCAGATCTCATGTGAACTCAGTGAGAGCTCACTCACCACCAAGGAGATGGCCCAAGCCACTCACAAGGGATCCGCCCTTATGATCCAAACACCTCCCACCAGGCCCTATCTCCAACATTGGAGATTACAACTCAACATGAAATGTGGACAGGGCAAATATCCAAACTGTATCAATGCCTGTGGTCCAGGTGGCAAGATGGAGGAACAAATAAAAAAGAGGAGGAAAGGACATACCAGCCAGCTGTCTTTTCAGAAAGTTTTCTGGAAGTTGCTACATAACATTTCTGCTTATCTCACTGGCCAGATCTGAGTCACATGGCCACACTTAGATGCAAGGAGGCTGGCAAATGCCATCTTTATTCTAGGTGGCCAACTGGCCCATTTAGAGTCTGAGGTTCTATTTCTAAGGAGGCAGAGGAGCATGGATATTGGGGATCCAGCAGTTTCTGCCACAATATGAAACCTTTGCCCCTGAGGTAGTACAATGTACTGAAAGATGTCACCCCAATTACCTTAAAATGGAAAACTTTTCCATCACTGGGCAGATATCTTTTAACCTCACAAAGATTTAGAAGTTAAACTCATATTATTGTGTAGTTGGTATTTAAAGTATTCATAACATTGAAGAGGGTTTTTTTGCATATTACAGTATGAACAAATTAGCCTTGTGACTCCTATTTAAAATGTGTAATTGAGTTTAGACTTGTGATTCTTTCGTTGAGAAGCACACGAATCTTTTTATACTAAATTTATAAATGACTCCAGAATATATAAGAGATCTTGAGATTCACTATTGTATAAGTTTTTAAATTAGATTTTCCAAAGTGGTTTAAGTACTTTGGAAAGTTTTGCTTGTCAGGTCAGGCAATGAGAGTGTTTAAAAAAGGAAATTGAATATGTTAAATTAGTAAGTCCTGTGTAAAATGTTGAAGATAATTTAATTAAGCAAGTTTGCAAATGGGACGGATCGTTTAACCGAGTGAGTCGACTGACCATTAATCAAAAGCCCCTTGAAACTGACTGCATAGAAATCAAATAATAAGTTTTGTAAAGTGAATGACTAGGGTTTTTTTTAAAGCTACTATATTACATTGAATATTAAGTAACAAGTACTTGCAAGAAACCTTTTCTGCATCCAAAAAATCCCTTCCACACTGACATTCCCGAGTTCACTCAGGAGCTAAGTTGGGGTTTAGGGGTAACCCCCAAAGTCCTTGCTTGTCTGCTAACTACATGGTAACTGCCAGTCTGGGTAGGGAACATTAAGGGTATGGAATCGGCAGGACAAGGCACCTGACTGGATTGGGAGAGGGAAAGAGGAAAAGCATGAAGAATGAGCTTGGTGCAGTTAGGGCACAGGTGTGTATGCAGAGAGCACTAGCAGGCCTTGGGAACTCCTAAAGGAGCCCCACCATATCATCTCATCAGCTCTCTCATCTCAGCCTCCCAGGGTTACACATTGATCTTCACTGGAGATTTTCTTTTGGAGAAGGAGGTCCTAGCACACTCTCATGAAAGAGTTGGGGCTGACACTGAGGAGCCCTGGGGAGCCCTGGAAGACAGAGTATCTCTGAGAGCTACCTCCATGCTCTCTGCCTAAGGGACGGATCCTCAACGTAACCACAATCCGAAAACAATCATTGCTGACATTTGGGGTGGATGCTATGGGAGCCACACCCCGGCCCCTGATTCTGGCTGTCGTACCCCTCCCCACTCCAGATCTGGGGGTGCAAAAGACCAGTCGCTCACCTCGTGGTAGTGCAGTGCCCGGTCCAGAGCTCCCCTGGGAGCAGGCTGAAGCTAGTGCACAGCTGAGACCACTTTCTTGCTTGGCAACATGCTGCGGAATGCTCTGCTGGCTGCTAGGGAAACTGGTCTGAGGGTCAGGCTCCCTCCTTCACCCTCAGCTTTCTTCTGTTCTTGGACAGCCACCTCTGCAGGCCCTCAGTGTTTGTGGAGTGAATAACTTGGGTTACACAAAGCCCTGGCACATAGTAGGCCCTCAGTGCAGTCCCCTTTGACTTCCCAGAGGTCCAGAGTTTTCAGAGAGATCCCGGGACGTCTCAAGCAACATCTTGTTCCTCGATAGTGACCTTGCTCTAGCCTTCAGGGCTACACCTGGACTTCAGGGAGTCTTAATGAGGCAGGAGATCCCTGGCCCCGCCTTCTGGGCCGGTGTGCGAAGATGCTGCATGCACAGGAGGTGGCGGCCGCGAGGCGGGTGGGCGGCAGCCGCATGTCTCTGATCTGGGAGCGCCCCTCGTGGCGAGATGAAGCAATGCACTTTGAGGGAGGATTTCCTTGACTTCCAGGTGGTCTTAACGGTTCGAACTCAAGGGAGACAAAAGAAGGCGCTCAGGGATCATCTAATATAGACGGGCGGTCGTTAGCATTAAGATGAGAAATCTTGGTGCTTCCTATTAAGAATACTTGTTGTGCAGTGCGGTTTTTCCTCTTAGCCTGCAAATGATTAAGCAATTTCCTCACTGCAAAGAAAGAGAAATATGGTTTGCCCCAGCTCTCATCGAACCAGTGGAGAGTGAGCTCGGATAGTGTGTTCAGAAATCTAAGCCTCACTCGAGTAGAAAGCACTTTTGCTTCCTCCACCTATCCCATGTTTTCTTTCCTCCAATTTAAATTAAAAAACGAAGATAAAACAGGCCCGAAGTATTTTGTCTACCTAGCTCTGCCTGAAGCTCTGGGGGAAATTTTCAATGATGATGATGATAAAAAGCAAAATAGTAAACTATAAATGTTGAGAGCTCTCAACTAAGGTTGGAACATCTGAGAGGAAGAGCTTTTCATGAGCACAGAAACTCTTAAAGAAAACGTTATTCATGGCACTCGCTGAAGGTGTGAGGCCAATTCAAGGGTCCCTGGCGATAGGTATAGGGACGGCTGCAATAGGGTCTCACGGTGGGGAGAAAGATGGGACTCGGTTCTGACTCCAACAGGGACAAGTGAGAATTTATAACCAGGAGGAGGGCGGGGGGTCCATGGATGGAAAATTACTAAGAGGAAACCTCAGGGATTTTCTGGCTAAACTAAAGTGATAGAATTATTGCTGAAGGCATAGGCCAAGCTGATCAGATATCCACTGTGGTCGGATACCAAGAGTGGGGATTTTTGCTAAACTGATTTAGCAGGATTCTTGCTCCAGCTGGAGTCTACAAGGACAGAGAGGTCGCCTAGGCAAGTGGAGGACTCAGAGGAGACAGACTAGTTTGTGTCAAAGGAGAGAGTCTTTGTCTCCTTTGGCCAAGTCCTGGGAGGTGCTATGGGTGAAATTCAGCTGCTCAGATGTGCAAATGAGAAAGTGTGCTTCTGTGAGAGAAGAGATATGGTATGGGCTTTATCCAGAAGGAATTTCAGGTAGTACAAAAAGAGTTGGGGGACCAGAGTGAATGAACACTTGTTGAGCCCTTATTGTTGCCATGCGGCTCTTATTATTGTGTCAGAGGCATTGGAACAGGAGTGACTCCATCTGAATGAATAGGGGCTGGGTAAAATAAGGCTGAGACCTACTGGGCTGCATTCCCAGGAGATCAGACAATCTTAGTCACAGGATGAGATAGGAAGTTGGCAGGACTAGTATCACAAGATACAGGTCGCAAGACCCTGCTGATAAAACAGGATGTGGGAAACAAAACAAAACAAAACACAAACAAAACAAAAAACCACTGGCCAAAACCCACTGAAACCAAGATGGAGATGAAAGTGACCTCTGGTCATCCTCACTGCTCGTTATGTGCTAATTACAATGCATTAAACATGCTAAAAGACACTCCCATCAGCTCTGTTACAATTTACAAATGTCATGGCAACGTCAGGAAGTTACCCTATATGGGCTAAAGCAGGAAGGAACCCTCAGTTCTGGAAATTGCCCACCCCTTTCCTGGAGCACTCTTTAGCATGTAATCAAGAAACAACTAAAAGTATACTCAGTTGAGCAGCTCATACCACTGCTCTGCTTATGCTTTACTTTCCTAATAAACTCGCTTCCACTTACTCTATGAACTTCCCCTGAATTCTTTCCTGTGTGAGGTCCAAGAACCCCCTCTTGAAGTCTGGATCACGACCCCTTTCTGGTAACAATGACATCTTTATCTTAGCCTTGACAAATAAAGACAATTTTTCCATTTTGCAGATAGAGAAATAGGCTCAGAGAAGAAGGGGCTGAGCTCAGAGTGACATCATTGAAAAGCAAAGGGCTAGGATTAGAAACCAGGCTCCTAATATCAACCTCAGTGTTTGCCACAGCACTGGGTCAGTGGGTCTACAACATTCATTCATCCATTGATTATTCATCAAATGTTTATTGAATACCTACTATGCACCAGATACAGTTACAAATACTGGGGATACAGCCACATCTACAACTGGCTAAAGAAATTAGGGCTACAAATATTCCTGGGTGGGAAGGCTCAGATTACCAACGATATTTCTTTACTAACTACTTCCATTTATCGGCTCATTCATCAATCCATTATTTTTTGTCTTATTTTATGCAAAGATTTTACTGACTCATTATTCATCCATTCTCTCAGTCACTTATTTTCTTATTTACTTATTCATCCATCCACTCAAATATTGATTCACTTGCTCATTCATTCTTTTGATCATTTATTTATTTATTCACCTGCTCATTATTTGTTCATTCTCCTACTCCATCAAGCTGGAAGCACAAGCCTTTTCACAGTCTTCACTGCTTTCTCAGTGTCTAAAACAGTGCCTGACACACAGAAGGTACTCACTCAATCAGCATTCTATGGACAAATGAATGAATGAACAAAATATCTCTATGGCTGTCTGGGTTTAAATTAGGCCAGTAACGCTTCCTGGGTCCTCTGAGACTGTGTGTCCAGCCTGGCCGCTTATCCTGCCATGGGGGAAGCTCTGCAGACATTGGACAAAGTCTCACATGACGTCAAGTGGGGAAAACAATCCGGGTGCTTGGCATTTAGGGCTGGTTTCCAAGCGTTTATCTTCACAGGGAGATCCTGTCTCTAATGCTGGCTGGCAGATCACTGTCCTGAGGGTGGGATGGACCACCCAGAGGTTACCCAGCTGCTCTGATTATGGTAGTCAGGTGAACTCTGGAATCAGAGCCAATGATCTCGGGGAGAAGGTGGTGGTGGATGAACACTCATTCTGAGGTGCTCGCAGCTGATTTCTGAGGTTAACTCAGTGCTGCTCTGCATTGACATTACCACAGCACACGCTGGGAAGTCTCCACTCTCTACTCCTGGCACAAAGCTCCCTGCCTTCCCTTTTGGCCCACAGAGAAGGGACCACGTGTCCGAGAGGCAACAAAATGAGATGCTAGAGCACAGTTGCCAGGCTGCCCACCCCCACCTCTGTCTAGGAGATGACTTTGGCAAGTTCCAATCTGATAATTTCTGCTTCTTTAATTGGGGTGTTTAGACCATTTACATTTAATGTGATAATTGATATGGCTGGGTTTAAATACACCATGTTGCTATTTATTTTCTGTTTCTTCCCATTTGTTATTGTTCCTTTTTTTGTTCTGCTTCCTTTTAAATTAATACTTTTTATGATTCCATTTTATCTGCTTTGTTGGCTTATTAGCTATAATTGTTGAATTATTTTAGCAGTTGTTTAGAGTTTATAATACACATCTTTAACTTTTCACAATCTGCTTTCAGGTGATATTATGCCACTTCACATATAGAATCAGAACCTTGCAACATTATATTCCCATTTCCCCCCGTTGACCCTTGTGTTATTATTGTTATACATAGTATTGCTTCATATATTATAACTCAACAGTACACTGTGTTATTTTTGCTTTAAATAGTCAAATTTATTTTTAGAGTGATTTTAAAGTAAGAGAAAAGAGGAGTTTTATTTGCCAATAGTTGTCATTTCCAGTGCTCTTTATTCCTTTGTGTAGATTCCGACTCCCATCTGGTATTTTTTTTTTTTTTTTTTTTTTTTTTGCGTGAAGGACTTATCAACATTTTTTTGTATACAGGTATGCTGGTGATGAATACTTTTTTTTTTTTTTTTTTAGACAGGTCTCACTCTGTTACTCAGGCTGGAGTACAGTGGTGTGATCTTGGCTCACTGCAGCCTTGATCTCCCCAAGATCGGGTGATTCTCCCCATCTCAGCCTCTTGAGTAGCTGAGACTACAGGCATGTGTCACCATGCCTGGCTACACATGCCTGTGTGTGTGTGTGTGTGTGTGTGTGTGTGTGTGTGTGTGTGTTTGGTAGAGATGGGGTTTTGCCATGTCGCCCAGCCTTTCATTTTTAAAAAGACATGTTTGCTGGATGTAGAATTCTAGGTCAACTTTCTTTTTCTCTGAGCATTTTAAAGATGCTACTCTATTTTCTTCTTACTTGCATTGTTTGTTTGAGAAATCTGATGCCAGCCTTATGTTTGTTCATGTGTATATATAACCTGGGTTGTTTGTTTATTTTCTGGCCGCTTTTAAGATTTTTTGTTTATGTCTAGTTTTGAGTTATTTGATTATAAATGGCCCTTGGTGTCATTTGTTTAATGTTCTGAGATTCTCAAGTATAATCTTGTAAGGCAAAGAATATCAGTTGGAAGTAGAAGGTAGACTGTGATAAATTAATGTGCTTGGGGTTCATTGGGTTTCTTGTGTCTGTGAGTTTTGTTTACATCAAATTTGGCAATTTTTCAACCATTACTTCTCCTTCAAGCTCTCTTTTATATATATATATTATATACATATATATACACACATATGTATGTATTTATCTGCTTATAAATATGTCTGCTTATATACATATCTATGTATGAGTGTGTGTGTTGTGTGTTGTGTGTATATATATATATTATACCAGAAGTTGTGCCACATTTCGCTGAAATGCCTCATTCTGCTCATTTTCTTTCAGTCTTTTTTTTTTTCTCTATGGTTCATTTTGGATAGTTTCTCTCGCTATATATTTAAGTTCACTAATCTTTTTTATTCGAGTCTTTTTGCTGTCTTCCATGTCACAATTTAGTATACTCAGTCCTTCCTCTAGTTTCCTGAACCTATGAAATACAGCTATAATCATGGTTTTAATATCTTTATTTATCAGTTCTATCATTTGTGTCATTTCTGGGTCAGTTTCCAATGATTGAATTTTCTCCTCATTAATAGATTGAATTTCCTTGCTTCTTTGCATGCCTGGCGATTTTTTAATGGATACCAGACACTGAATTTACATCATCGTGTGCTAGGTTTTTTTGTGTGTGTTTCTATAAATACGTTTGATCTTTTTTTCTGGGACACAGTTAAGTTCCTTGGAATTAGTTTAATCTTTGCTTTTAAACATTTTTAGATGGGACCATATCAATGCTTAGTTCAGAGCAAATTTTGTCCAACTACTAAGGCAAAAACCTTGTGAATCCTCTGCCTAAAGCCCTGTGAGGTTTTCCACTCTAGCTCCTAAGAACAGAGACTATTCCCAGCCCTGTGTGGGTACCTGGGGTTGTTCCCTCTAATCTTTTCAGGTGGTTCTTTGCGGGCCTCAGGTAGGTTTCACACATGCACGTGTTCATTAGTACTCAGAAGACAGGAGGAGCTCTCTGCTGACCTCCAGAGCTCACCTGTGCTCTCGTACCGACTCCTCCTCACAAGCTCTCTTCTCACCTGTGCTCTTGTACTGACTCCTCCTCACAAGCTCTCTTCTCAGTGATACTCTGCCCTGTGAACTCCAGACACCTTGGCCTCTGGATTAATGTGTTTGCATTGCTACAACAAAAATACCCAAGCCTGGGTAATTTATAAAGAATAGAAATTTATTTCTCATGGTTCTAGAGGCTGGGGAAGTTCAAGATTAAGATGCCAGTGTTTGGTGTCTGGCGAGAGCTGTTCTCTTCTTCCAAAATGATGCCTTGAATGCTGTGTCCTCCAGAGGGGAGAAATGCTGTGTCCTCATATGGCAGAAGGCAGAAGGGCAAAAGGATAGACTCCCTTTATAACAACATTAATCCATTCATGAGGGCAGAGTCCTCATGACCCAAACACCTTCCCAAAACACCCATCTCCCAACACTATTGCATTAGGGGTTAAGTTTCAACATTAATTAATTAATTTTTTTTTTTTTTGGAGATAAGGTTTTGCTCTGTTAACCAGGCTGGAGTGCAGTGGTGTAATCATGGCTCGTTGCAGCCTTAACCTCCTAGACTTCCTCTCACCTCAGCCTCCTGAGTAGCTGGGACTACAGGTGTGCAACACCATGCCTGGCTAATTAAAAAAAAAAATATTTTGTAGAGATGGAGTCTCATTTGTCTTGAACTCCTGGCCTCAAGCAATCCTCCTGCCTTGGCCTCCCAAAGTGTTGGGATTAAGGGCGTGAGCGACTACATCCAGCCTCAACATAAATTTTTACAGGGGACAAAAACATTCTAGCTGTAGCAGCCACCCAGCTCCATCTCTTCAACTCAGGAAGATCCCTGGGTTCTACCTGGATTCCCTGTCCTGTGCCATGGCCTGAAAACTCTCTCCAGATAGTAGTAAGCAGAGGCAATTGCTAGGCTTTCTTTGGTTTTGTCTCTCTCAGGGATCACAGTTGTGTGTTGCCTGATGTCCAACGTCTTGAAAACTGTTGATTCATATATTTTCCCCAGATTTTTTTGTTTCAGCTAAGAGGATAAACCCATTCTCTGTTATTCCACCTTGATCAGAAGAAGTCAGTGAATGAACCCATATCTCTTCTCAAGGAACCAATATATTTCCAGGTGTTTCAGTTGGGGGGCAACCAGGATGGAGAACTATTGGTCTAAGCCATCCTAATTCCTCTATTAATTTTTTTTCAAAAACACTGGATGCACCAAACAAGACCTTCTTCTATATGCCATATTTGGCCCTTGGGCTGCAATTGTGAGATTCCTGGAAACAGGAAACCTTACCTGTTTCCAGGTATTTTTTGCCTGTTATTTTAACTAGTTTAAGCCTAAAAATAGATAGTCTTTGTATTTTACTGCCCAAAGCTAGGAGTTGAGAGAAACAGGATTTGAACTCAGGTCCTCTCTGACTTCAAAGATACTATCATTTCTTTCATGAGATTCCTACCCCATTGTTCTCATTTACACTGTTACATTTCACATTATTTTGTGTGTATTCCCCCACCCCACCATCCTGCACTTTGAGACTTTCCTTGTCTTTGCATCCTCTAAGTTTAGCAGAGGCCTGACCTGTGGGAGATGCTGAGGGAATTTTTGTGGAACAAATAACTTCTCTCCTTCTGTTTGCCCTCTTAATGTTTCACGCCTCCTCTAGTCCACACACGTCTATTAAATGGGAGGTTACCAGCAGCACAGGTGGGATTTAAATGAAGCACCTGTTACCTGTGAGATGATGCCCCTGCTCCTACAAGAGAGACACCAAGACACAGAGTTCATTCATTAGAGGAGAAAAGGGCTGGTTAACATTCTGTAAACACAAGCTTTGAGGGATTTTTAAAAATATTTAAAGTCCTGAAATATTGGAGCTGGGACATCCAACTTCAGTAGTCATCAAAGAAATTCAAATTAACAAACAAAATATTGGCATAATTTAAAAAAAAACAATAACATGGGATATTAATAAGAAGGTAAGGAAAAGACCTCATATGCTGCTGGTTGCATTATTAATCAGTATAATTTTTCTGGAAGGCCATTTAGCAAAACATATCAAAAGTTTTAAATATGCTCATGTAATTTTCCTCAGCAATTTCACATTTAGCACATTATATCCTAAGGAAATAAGCAGACAGGTGCACTGTGATTTATCCATGAGAATGCTCATTGCAGCACTGTTTAGTTGAAGACTGTGGACTAGATAAATACATCACTATGAAGGATAAGCCCCACAGCCTTTGAAAGCAAATACGCTGAAGAATAATGACTTGAAAAATGTTTTTGAACAATTGTTAAGAAATCTTGATTAAACAATTATATGCATATTCATCATAATTAATACTTCCTTTGTGCTTTACTAATTTAATTAACTCATATAATCCTTATAATAATAATAATCTTATAAGGCAGGTACTGACTGTCTTTGTGGACTTAGAAGTTGCGTCACGGAGAGGCAACCTGACTTTCCTGTAAGGAGGTAGTGGGTGGCAGAGCTGGATTCCAACTACTCGTGCTTAGGAAATCTCAGAACACTGAGTCCAGTGCTTCCCAAGGTGTGGTCCGTGGACCAGCATCACCACATCACCTGGAACTTGTTAGAAGTGCCAAATCCCAGGCCTGGTCCCAAACCTTCTGATCAAAAGCTCTGGGGGTAGGGCCCAGCAATCTATGTTTGAGCAGCCCTTCCAGGTGAATGCATGCTCAGTTTTGAGAGCCACTGTGCAATTGTAAGGGCCAAAGGGAACCTTCTCGTCTGACCTCTCAAGGTTTGTTGAAAACGAACTATAATAGACATATTAGTAGAAGAAAAAGGTATAAGAAATTATATTTAACGAGGCCGGGCATGGTAGTTCATGCTTGTAATTCCAGCACTTTGGGAGGCCAAGGTGGGAGGATCACTTGAAGCCAAAAGTTTGAGACTACCCTGGGTAACAAAACAAGATCCTGTCTCTACAAAAAAATTTTTTTTTTAAATTAGCCAGGCATGGTGATGTGCATCTGTAGTCCCAGCTACTTGGTAATCAGAGCCAGGAGGATCACTTGAACCCAGGAGTTGGGGCTGCAGTGAGCTATGACTGTGTCACTGTGCTCCAGCCCAGGCAACAGAAGAACACCTTGTCTCTCAAAAACAATAATAATAATAAAATAAACTATTTAATGTGAGTAACACAGGGGAATTGCAGGAGAATGATTACCCAATAACCCAAAGAGGTCCAGCTACTTACATACCCTTCTTCATCAGGGAAGGGGAAATGGGAGGCATAGGAGTAACTGATTTTTTAGGGGAAATGAAACCAGCCTAAAGAACAACAGCCTGAGGGCAAAATTCATCTGAGCTCTGGGGGAGGCGGTGGGAAGGTGAGGGGCAGAACTTCGCTGTAACAAAGATTGTCTTACTATGCAGATAAAGCTTCCCAGGTAATCTCTAGGAGCTGCTCTCAGAAAAAATAGATGAAAGTCCTGTCTGAACGTGGTGACTACATCTAGTCTCCTTTCCAGTGGTTAATCTTTCCTGGATATTTGATGAGATTCCTAGGGAGGGGGAGTTTTAAGAAATTGCATTTCTCTGGAAAGAAGCTTTCTTAGGTAGATAAGAAAATTCCAGAGAGAGCCCCTCCTGGTGCTGTGGGAAAGTAAGAGGATCAGAGAGACAGGGAGGTAGGGGAAGGTCAGAGAGAGACCTTGAAACCACTTCTTCAGGTTCAGCACGTCAAAGTGCCAGATTCTGGGGTATTGTTTTCTGAGCCTGAACACAACCCTATGCATCTTTTCTTGAAATTTTGAAAAAAAAGTATATGTATGTACAAAAAAGTCTGATGGATTGGTTATTAAAATATTAACAGTGTCACTTCTGGATGGTGGGGTTCTGGGTGAGATATATATACATATAGTTTTATATATATATTGTTTTTATAAACAATATACATATATATTGTTTTATAATTCCAAAAGGTACATGATGAACTTCTGTGACCGAGGTAAAAGAAAAAAATATATTTTCTTAAAAAAAAAAAAAGAAAAAGGGGCCAGGCAAGGAGGCTCACGCCTGTTATCCAGCACTTTTTGGGAGGCCGAGGTGGGTGAATCACTTGAGGTCAGGAGTTCAAGACCAGCCTGGCCAACATGGTGAAACCCTGTCTCTATTAAAAATATAAAATTTAGCGAGGTGTGGTGGCACAGGCTTGTAATCCCAGCTACTTGGGAGGCTGAGGTGGGAGGATAGCTTGAACTGGGGATGCAGAGATTACAGTGAGCTGAGATCCCACCACTGTACTCCAGCCTGGGAGACACAGTGAGGCTCCGTCTTAAAACAAAAAAAAGGAACTCTGCTTCAGAACTCAGTGAGATGGTATATATTTTGGGTAGAAGGGAAGTAAAGAAGAAACGATTCCCTAAATCATATAGCAACTCCAGCAGTGCTTCTCCAGTGTGAACGAATCACCGGGGGTCTTGTGAAAATGCAGACTCAGTGGGCTTGTGGCTAAGATGCTGCATTCCCAGCCAGCTCCCAAAGGATGCTGACGATGCTGGCCTGGGGTCCATACTTTAAGAAACAAGAGACCAGCGAGATGGAGGCTCTTAAGTTCCAGAAATGTAAGCTTCATGAGGGGCCCGGTCCATGATGTATTTCCAGTGCTGAGAACAGAGCAAAGAATAGTTATCTAATAAATAGATGGAGGTGCTGCAAGCCTTCTCATTCCTGGAGACCCAGAAAAGGGGGCTCTGGTCATGGTTCTGCATCTGCTGCCAGCAATACCTTTGGCAAGCCTGTGGCCTCCCTGTGATGACACTGTCATTGGGCAGGGTGACAACTCTGGGCCCTTCTTTTCTATGACCCAATATGCAAGAGCGGTTCAACCTGGGCCAGGGCTACCCAACACGTGAGCCTTGCACCAAACAAAAAGTACCAGACCTGGTAACACAGGTGTTCTGAGAAGCCCAAAGAAAGGAACTAGAGATGAAGAAATATCCAAGTTGAGGTTTCCCGTAGAAACAGTAACTCATCTGCATAGGCTGCGTGTTGCATTTGGATTACAGGTTAGGCTCGTAAGCCTGAAATAAATTATATACTCTTCATATTATTCAACACTGTACTGTATAATAATTTAAATTTATACAGTTTATAGGCCCTCAGTCCAAGTTATAACAAATTATACCACAGTGTATAGATTACCCTGCAACTGTACCATATAATAATAAATTAGACAACCTACAAATCTAAGTTGTGATTCCAGAAAGAGATAGGAGAATGAATGAGGGCTATTGATCCATTCCTCTGATCAGTCAGACAAGCCTGGAGCCTGAGAATGAAGAGTTTGATTCCTTATTCCTTCCTTCCTCCCTCCCTCCCTCCCTCCCTCCCTCCCTCCTTCCTTCCTTCCTTCCTTCCTTCCTTCCTTCCTTCCTTCCTTCCTCCCTTCCTCCCTCCCTTCCTTCCTTCCTTCCTACCTTTCCTCCCTCTTTTCCTTCCTTCCTTCCTTCCCTTCTTCCTCTCTTTTTCCTTCTTCCATCCCTCCCTCCCTTCTTTCCTTCCTTCTTTCCTTCCTTTCCCCTTCCTTCTGTCTTCCTTCCTTCCCTTCTTCCTTCCTTCCCTTCTCTTCTTCCTTCCTCCCTCCCTCCCTTCTTCCTTCCCTCCCTTTCTTCCTTCTTTCCCTCCCTCTCTTTTCCTTCCTTCCTTTCCTTCCTTCCTTCCTTCTTTCCTTCCTTCCTTCCCTCCCTCCCCTCTTCTTCCTTCCTCTATCTCTCTCTCCCTCCCTTCCTTCTTCTTTTCCTTCCTTCCTTCCTTCCTTCCTTCCTTCCTTCCCTTCCTTCCTTCCTTCCTTCCTTCCTTCCTTCCTTCCTTCCTTCCTTCTTTCCTCTCTCCCTCCCTCCCTCCCTCTCTCATATTTGAGTGCCTCCCTGGTTTTTGGTATAGACCTGACCATGGAAGCCTGAGCTGACTGGAAGGAATCCCCAATCCTTGTGAGTTCCCAGGCTGTGGGGTGAAGAGCATGTAAACTGAAAATGAAACACAGTGTAACAACAGCTGCTGTGGAAAGAGTAAATTAATCACAGCGGCCTTGGTATCAAGTTGTACTAACCAGGTAGCAGGCAATCAGCACAGGTGTTAACCTCCTCATGCCCTGGGGGTGGGTGTCATCGTCTCCATTTGACAGGTGAAGTGAGCATAGCTCACACAAAGTGTGACTCGCCAAAGGTCACACAACTATTAGAGAAATGGTGGATGGGTATTTTCACCCAGGACTGTCTATCTGATGGTTTAGATTTCTCTGAGGGTGCTACTCAGTCGAGTCAGCTTGGAAAACAAAACATCAAGTGTAATGAAAAGTACCCCTGGCAAATCCTCAGAGACACTAGGTTGGGCACTGATTATTTTGTCTCCTAGTGAGTCCCAGCACAGTTAGGGTTCCCTGCAGCTCTGGAGCTTCCACAGAGGGTACTGGCTGGGGTAATATCAGATCATAATATAATCTAATGCTGGTGTGTATTAGGAGCTAACTGTGAGCACTTCACAGGGGTTAAGCTCATTTTATCCTCTCAACAACCTTGTGAGGTTGGTACTTTTTCTTATGCCCACTTTACAGATGAGGAGCCCCGGGCACAGAGGAGTTAGCAGCCTGTTCAGGGTTATACAGCCAGGAAGCAGCAGAGCTGGAGTCTGAATTTAAGCTAGTCTGGTCTACCAAATCCCTCATTCTTTCCCACTACACTGCTAGGTTTTTTTTTTTCCAGCTCATCTTAAAAGACTTGTCCTTAGGTAGCTGTAGGATGAGGGGTCTATGGAGACTGAGCCTCAGAGAGCAGATTCTGCCTCTATCTCATAACCATTTAGGGTGTGTGCCCATTGGGTCACATGGTTCTTACCTAATTTCTTTCTCTCTTCTTGTTTTTCTGTGTTTTTTTCTTTTTTCTTTTGTCTGAAGAACATGTTACACTTGCATAAGGTGTAATTTTATTGTAATCGAACTGTCAAAGAGGCCCAAAGAGACAGGGAAGTGAGAGCAACTGCCTCTCTTCCTGTAGTGTTCAGGGAAGGCTTCTGGGAGGAGGGGGCATTAAAGGCATAAAGGGTGGGATAGGAGTTTAAAAACAGCAGCACAAGGGAGGGAGGAGGCCCTCCAGGCAAGGGAGAAGAGTGAAGGTATAGGTGAGAAGAGATTGTTTTGAGGGGACTCTGAAGTCCTTCCAGGTGGCTGTGTGAGCTGGACAGGAGGCGAGGTGGGGTGGCAGACAGGACCTTTCAATGCCTCATTAGGGAAGCTGGACTTTATGTTAAAAGCAGTGGCCGTCAATGTATGGACAGTGGGCTCCTTGGGGATTTCCAAGCTCCACGTTGTAACCCAAGACAGGGAAACTGAGGCCCTGTAAGGTTTGTCAAGCCTGTCCCATCCCATGCAGTTCCCCAAGACTCTTCCATGCTGACCAAGCACTTACCTCAATACCCTTATTCTCATGTCACTTCCAAATAGATTGAAACCCCTGTGCCTTAGTCAGCATCCCATCAGAGAATTAGAGATGTCGAGCCTCTAGGAGTCATCTAGAACAAGGGATTCTACCTCTAGTGTGGACTTGAAAGGCCCATGGATCAGCTGGACCAGCAGTTGGAAGGAAGAAGCTGCCACGGATAAGAGTAAGGACAAACAAGAACATGTATCTGTCTGCCACCCCCACCCATGTCGCTGCCGCAGTGACCTGCAGGAGAACTCGCCGCCTTCCCTCCGAGAGGCTTTGTAACCATGGTTACAAAGGAAGGGCCCTGGGGAATATGGAATCAGCACCTCAGTTCTGCCCTGGTCTGTAACTTTGGGTAAGTTACTAATAGTAGTCAACTTCTCCATGCCTTGGTGTCCTCACACATTAAATGTATACAAAAATTCACACCTCCCTTAGAGAGTTGCGCAGAAGATCCAATGGGAATGAGCTCAGGCTGGCAGCTGACATTTCCTAAGCAGTCAATTAATAATAGTTACTAGCAGTGTCCAAGAGTTGCTATCCATTTATTTTGCTATAAAAAAAAAAAAAAGTCACTTGTTTTAAAAGACAAGATAGGCCGTGTACAATGGCTCACGCCTGTAATCCCAGCACTTTGGGGAGCCAAGGTGGGTGGACCACTTGAGGTCAGGAGTTCGAGACCAGCCTGGCCAACATGGCAAAACCCCGTCTCTACTAAAAATACAAAAATTAGCCAGGTGTGCTGGTGTGCACCTGTAATCCCAGCTACTTGGGAGGCTGAGGTGGGAGAATCGCTTGAACTGGGGAGGCAGAGGTTGCTGTGAGCCGAGATCATGACACTGCACTCCAGCCTGGGTGACAGAGTGAGACTCTGTCTCAAAAAAACAAAACAAAAACAAAAGACAAGATATTAATAAGCAGTATGTTTCAAAATCCTCTCTTGATTAAGTAACTCACCAGGTAAGTCTTGGAAAGATAACATAAACCACCTTCAAAAGCACCTCCAAATGCCAAAGTGAAAATCAGATACCGCGCACAAGCTAGTCACGAATCTCTGAAATCTTAGTGACTCTTCCCCCAAATAAATGGAACGAATAAGCGCTAAGTGATGGGAAAATACAAAATTCTGCTTCAGCACTGTTGTAGATGCAGTGACTGCTGATTAAAAGAAAATACTTCCTTTAAAAAGGCCACTTACGAAAAGGAAACTCTGGTAGCAAAAGCTGGCATGGAATGGGGGTCAGGCAGCAGGTGGTGGCACAACCAGGGGGCATTGATCAGATGTGAGATGGGGAAGGCCAGTGGGGCTCCAGAGGGGCTGAAGGGCAGAGGACCCAGAGGACAGTGGCTCCCTTCCTTCCCGCTGCTCAGAGAGTGATGGGGAGAAGGGTTTCCTGTAACCTCAGGGCTTGTTTTCACCGCTTGTTTTCATGGCCTTCTCAATGCCCTGGCTTGTTTTCAGGGCTGAACAGGGGAAAAAAACAACAAAAAACCCAACTCCTTGTATTTGGAAGAATAGGGGTAAATTGGCCCTCTTCAGGGTGCTGGAAGCCTCTCTCTGCCTCCTGCTGGAAAAAGAGGCCCCTGGGCAGTCTTTTTAGCCACTTAGCCTGGTTCTTGAGGTTTTCTTCTTAACTTATAATTCCAGATTGCAGCAAGAAATACAAATGCATTGGAGACTGGGTCTGTGCCAGAGGTGGAGGGGTTGGGCAGAGTGTTCCCAGGAGCACAGCAGGAGGAGAAAATTCCAGGGTAGAAACTGGAACTCCTGCATGCTGGACACAAGTGGAATGGAGGCAATGTGGCCATCTGGATGTGATAAAAACAAAACAAAACAAACAAAACAAAAAAACATTCATGCCTTTGATCCAAGCATCTCACATCTGGGGATATCTATGCAATAATGTTTAAGACAAAATTGTTTGCAAGTGGGGAAAAAGTAGAAACAGTCCAGCTCTCCATCAATAGGGAATTCGTTAATTAAATTATTATGGTAACATCTGTCAGTGGCAACTTGTTTCTTCTTTTCTTTCAACTCTGTCTTCCCCATCAGCTGGTCCCATGGGCTCTGCCACTGAGGCAAGTTCCCGGCTGGAGGCTGCATCCCTAGTCCCTGCCACCATTGCCTCTTGCCCGTGCCTCTGAATCCTGTAGCCTGACAAATTTCCTGGTTCCTCCATTGGTGCCTCTCTAATCCATTCCTACACAGCTGCAGGGCCCCCGGGTTCAGAGACTTCACACGTCTCTTGGGATAAAATCCACAGACACTGTCTCATTGGGCCCTGGCCTGACTCTCCAACCTGTTTTCAAAAATGCTCATTCTCTACTTCCAGTTGAATCACACTTGAGCTTAGTCCAGCCTCCTAGCCTTTGCCCTGGCTGCTTCCTCTGCCTGGACTGCTCCATGCTCCTTCCTTCTCTTCCTTCCGGTGGCAGTAAAATGACATATCCCTGGGGACTTCACACACTGTCTGTAAATTGTTTTCCCTCTCCCAACCAGTGTTTCTCTAACACTTTGTCCATCTTTTCTTTTTTCTTTTTTTTTTTGAGACAGAGTCTCACTCTGTCACCCAGGCTGGAGTGCAGTGGTGAGATCTCGGCTCACTGCAAACTGCCTCCCAGGTTTAAACAATCCTTGTGCCTCAGCCTCCGGAGTAGCTGGGATTACAGACATGTACCACCACATCCAGCTTTTGTGTGTGTTTTTAGTAGAGACGGATTTTCTCTACTAAAACCCTAGGCTGGTCTTGAATGCCTGGCCTCAAATGATCTGCCTGCCTCGGCCTCCCAAAGTGCTCAGATTGCAGGCATGAGCCACAGTGCCTGGCCCCATCTTATTTTCTTCATAGCACTCAGTGTTAGGTGAAATGCTCTCAACTATTTATTCATGCATTTGTCAATTATCCCTCCCACGAGAACTCAGAGCAAGGACTGAGTGTGTTGTGTGCCCTTGCCTGGTGTACAGGAGCTGCCCTCTCTACACATGTTTGGTCAATGAATGAATGAATGAATATAAGAATTTATGAAACTGCTTGAAAGAATGAGGTAGACCTGTATGTCTTACTTGGAAAGGTGCCTTAAATGTATGGATGTAAATTCACTTATGAAAACCAGAAATTAATCAAGTCTGTGGAATTAGAATAGTGATGAGTATTTGAGGGCTCACTATCATCTGGGCACAGTTCTAACTACTTTTACATTATTGTCTTGTCTCATTTGGTCTTCACAGCAACCTTCTGGGATAGGTACAGTTTTTGGCGCCGTTCTACAGAGGAGGACACTGACACAGAGAGGTTAAGAAACTTGCTTAAGGTCACACAGCCAGGAAATGGAGGAGCCAGGAAATGAATTTATAGGCTTTGACTTCCGAAAGAACATTCACTAGTGGTGTAGAGTGTTTATTTCAGGGGATGGAAAGGGGCTGAGGTGAGATTCTGGAGGCCGTGGGATATTAGGGGAGAGGTCCAGACGCCAATTCTATTCCTGCAGTACTGTGTGATCTTGAGCAAGTCATCTGCTTCTCTGTGCTCACCTGGGAACCAGAGGAGATGGTGCAGGGCTACTGAGAGAAGTAAATTGGATAACATACCCACAGCGCCCAGCTCGGGGCCCTCCATCTGCCA